>NC_058189.1:25531607-25714484 GCF_907165205.1 Coccinella septempunctata
CAGGAATACTTGCTATAGATTCAGCATATTCGGAAACCTATATTTTCATGATGAACTTTCAAATATCCGACGTTGTTCAAAGAAAAATCGAATTTATTGTTTTTCCATTTTTCATTTTCCAGTTCAATTTGAACTGCTCTCTGGAGTGCAATTCTCTATTGAATCATCAACTGTTTAGTTTGGTGGAATCAACAAAGTAAGTATTATACACTCCATATCCTAAGACAGTAGTTGAACTTCCTGATTTTCCAAAGGTGACCAAGAATATCTTTCTACTACGTAACTTAGCTAACATTGTATCCAAGAAGGTTGTTAAGGTTGCCTATCACAGCCTCATCGAATCACACCTGCGATATTGTGTACTCATCTGGGGTAACTGTTCCAGTAGGGAGAAAATTTTCAGACTGCAGAGAAGAGCGGTTAGAATAGTGGCTGGTCTGGGATATAGGGATGATTGCTTGAGCGCTTTCAAAGAACTAAAGATTCTCACTTTTCCATCTATATACATTCATGAATGCCTTGTCTATGCATATAATAATATCAGGGATCTCCCCAAATATGGGGACACCCATGATTATCACACACGATACAGAAATAATATAAAATCCAAGTATATGCGACTTGAAAAATCGAAGAATGGTCCCAATTTCATCTCTCATAAACTTTTCAGTAAGTTACCTGTGGAGGTTAAGAGGCTCAATCCTAAAGAATTCAACAAAAGAATCAATGAAATATTGACGACAAATGCATTTTGGAGTGTGCAGGAGTTCTTGTCCAGTGACCTGACATCTTTTGAAATAAATTATTGAATATTTACTATATTCCTTATTTTTGATTGGAATGGTATATTGTGTCCTCCCAAATTTGTAGTGTCCAGGTGTTTTTTTATTCTTGTTAAATGTTTTTTATATAATTTTTGACTGTGATATGAGATGGTTAAATCATTCTATTCCTATTTTGAAATATGACTTGTGCAATACAGTGTATTTTGTAAAGTAGCACCAATAAATTATCTTATCTTATCTTATCTTATCTTGCTCATTTTTGACCCAAAAAATCGAGATTATCGATATTTAGTTTTTGAGCTGGAATGGAAGCCTTATCAATGCTGATTACGAAACCGGAAATCCCAATTGGATCAGACGAATATACAAGAGATATTGCAGATTGAAATTTTCAACTGTTGAAAAATGACATTTCCAAAATGAAAATCTGATCGGTGAGAGATAGGCTTTCCAGAATGCTCGCAATGGATTCAGCTTATTTGAAGACCTATATTTTCATGATAAACTTTCAAATATCTGACTTTGTTTAAAAAAAAATTCGAATTTATTGATTTTCGATTTTCAATTTTCCAGTTCACTTTGAACTGCTCTCTGGAGTGCAATTCTCTATAGAATCATCAACTGTTAGGTTTGGTTGAATCAAAAAAGTAAGTACCATACATTGCATATCCTAAGACAGTAGTAGGACACCCTGATTTTTATGCAGAGGAGCAAATAGGTCATTTTAGGGGGGTCTCCCTTGCTCATTTTTGACCCAAAAAATCGAGATTTTCGATATTTGGTTTTTGAGCTGGAATGGAAGGCTAATCAATGCTGATTACGAAACCGGAAATCCCAATTGGATCAGACGAATATAACAAGAGATATTGCAGATTGAAATTTGCAACTTTTGAAAAATGACATTTTCAAAATGAAAATCTGAACGGTGGGAGATAGGCTTTCGGGAATGCTCGCAAAAGATTCAGCGTATTCGAAAACCTTTATTTTCATACCAAACCTGCAAATATCTGACTTCGTTTAAGAAAAAATCGAATTTATTGATTTTCGATTTTCAATTTTCCAGTTCACTTTGGACTGCTCTCTGGAGTGCAATTCTCTATAGAATCATCAACTGTTAGGTTTAGTTGAATCAAAAAAGTAAGTATTATACACTCCATATCCTAAAACAGTAGTAGGACACCCTGATTTGTATGCAGAGGAGCAAATAGGTCATTTTAGGGGGGTCTAAGCCCTTGCTCATTTTTGACCCAAAAAATCGAGATTTTCGATATTAAGTTTTTGAGCTGGAATGGAAGCCTGATCAATGCTGATTACGAAACCGGAAATCCCAATTGGATCAGACGAATATAACAAGAGATATTGCAGATTGAAATTTGCAACTTTTGAAAAATGACTTTTCCAAAATGAAAATCTGAACGGTGGGAGATAGGCTTCCGGGAATGCTCGCAATAGATTCAGCGTATTTGAAAACCTTCATTTTCATACCAAGCCTTCAAATATCTCACTTTGTTAAAAAAAAAAATCGAATTTATTTTTTTTCCGTTTTTCATTTTCCAGTCCACTTTGAACTGCTCTCTGGAGTGCAATTCTCTATTGAATAATCAACTGTTAGGTTTGGTTGAATCAAAAAAGTAAGTACTATACACTCCATATCCTAAGACAGTAGTAGGACACCCTGATTTTTATGCAGAGGAGCAAATAGGTCATTTAAGGGGGGTCTAAGCCCTTGCTCATTTTTGACCCAAAAAATCGAGATTTTCGATATTTAGTTTTCGAGCTGGAATGGAAGCCTTATCAATGCTGATTACGAAACCGGAAATCCTAATTGGATCAAACGAATATAACAAGAGATATTGCAGATTGAAATTTTCAACTTTTGAAAAATGACATTTCCAAAATGAAAATATGAACGGTGAGAGATAGGCTTTTGAGAATGCTCGCAATGGATTCAGCTTATTTGAACACCTATACTTTCATATCAAACTTTCAAATATCTGACTTCGTTTGAAGAGAAATCGAATTTATTGTTTTTCCATTTTTCATTTTCCAGATCACTTTGAACTGCTCTCTGGAGTGCAATTCTCTATTGAATAATCAACTGTTAGGTTTGGTTGAATCAAAAAAGTAAGTACTATACACTCCATATCCTAAGACAGTAGTAGGACACCCTGATTTTTATGCAGAGGTGCAAATAGGTCATTTTATGGGGGTCTAAGCCCTTGCTCCTTTTTGACCCAAAAAATCGAGATTTTCGATATTTAGTTGTTGAGCTGGAACGGGAGCCTGATCAATGCTGATTACGAAACCGGAAATCCCAATTGGATCAGACGAATATAACAAGAGATATTGCAGATTGAAATTTGCAACTTTTGAAAAATGCCATTTTCAAGATGAAAATCTGAACGGAGAGAGATAGGCTTTCAGGAATACTTGCTATAGATTCAGCATATTCGAAAACCTATATTTTCATGATGAACTTTCAAATATCCGACGTTTTTTAAAGAAAAATCGAATTTATCGTTTTTTCATTTTTCATTTTCCAGTTCACTTTGAACTGCTCTCTGGAGTGCAATTCTCTATTGAATCATCAAATGTTTAGTTTGGTGGAATCAACAAAGTAAGTATTATACACTCCATATCCTAGGACAGTAGTAGGACACCCTGATTTTTATGCAGAGGAGCAAATAGGTCATTTTAGGGGGGTCTAAGCCCTTGCTCATTTTTGACCCAAAAAATCGAGATTTTCGATATTTAGTTTTCGAGCTGGAATGGAAGCCTTATCAATGCTGATTACGAAACCGGAAATCCTAATTGGATCAAACGAATATAACAAGAGATATTGCAGATTGAAATTTTCAACTTTTGAAAAATGACATTTCCAAAATGAAAATATGAACGGTGAGAGATAGGCTTTTGAGAATGCTCGCAATAGATTCAGCGTATTTGAAAACCTTCATTTTCATACCAAGCCTTCAAATATCTGACTTTGTTTAAAAAAAAAACCGAATTTATTGTTTTTCCATTTTTCATTTTCCAGATCACTTTGAACTGCTCTCTGGAGTGCAATTCTCTATTTAATCATCGACTGTTAGGTTCGGTTGAATCAAAAAAGTGAGTTTTATACACTCCATATCCTAAGACAGTAGTAGGACACCCTGATTTTTATGCAAAGGAGCAAATAGGTCATTTTATGGGGGTCTAAGCCCTTGCTCCTTTTTGACCCAAAAAATCGAGATTTTCGATATTAAGTTGTTGAGCTGGCACGGGAGCCTTATCAATGCTGATTACGAAACCGGAAATCCCAATTGGATCAGACGAATATAACAAGAGATATTGCAGATTGAAATTTGCAACTTTTGCAAAATGACATTTTCAAGATGAAAATCTGAACGGAGAGAGATAGGCTTTCAGGAGTACTTGTTATAGATTCAGCATATTCGAAAACCTATATTTTCATGATGAACTTTCAAATATCGGAAGTTGTTAAAAAAAAAATCGAATTTATTGTTTTTCCATTTTTCATTTTCCAGTTCAATTTGAACTGCTCTCTGGAGTGCAATTCTCTATTGAATCATCAACTGTTTAGTTTGGTAGAATCAACAAAGTAAGTATTATACACTCCATATCCTAAGACAGTAGTTGAACTTCCTGATTTTCAGGCAGAAGAGCAAATAGGTCATTTTAGGGGGGTCTAACCCCTTGCTCATTTTTGACCCAAAAAATCGAGATTTTCGATTTTTAGTTTTTGCGCTTGAACGGAAGCCTCATCAACGCTGATTACGAAACCGGAAATCCCAATTAGATCAGACGAATATAACAAGAGATATTGCAGATTGAAATTTGCAACTTTTGAAAAATGCCATTTTCAAGATGAAAATCTGAACGGAGAGAGATAGGCTTTCAGGAATACTTGCTATAGATTCAGCATATTCGGAAACCTATATTTTCATGATGAACTTTCAAATATCCGACGTTGTTCAAAGAAAAATCGAATTTATTGTTTTTCCATTTTTCATTTTCCAGTTCAATTTGAACTGCTCTCTGGAGTGCAATTCTCTATTGAACTGTTTGGTTTGGTGGAATCAACAAAGTAAGTATCATACACTCCATATCCTAAGACAGTAGTTGAACTTCCTGATTTTCAGGCAGAAAAGCAAATAGGTCATTTTAGGGGGGTCTAACCCCTTGCTCATTTTTGACCCAAAAAATCGAGATTTTCGATTTTTAGTTTTCGCGCTGAAACGGAAGCCTCATCAACGCTGATTACGAAACCGGAAATCCCAATTGGATCAGACGAATATAACAAGAGATATCGCAGATTGAAATTTGCAACTTTTGAAAAATGACATTTCCAAAATGAAAATCTGATCGGTGGGATATAGGCTTTCCAGAATGCTCGCAATGGATTCAGCTTATTTGAAAACCTATATTTTCATGATAAACTTTCAAATATCTGATTTTGTTTAAAAAAAAATCGAATTTATTGTTTTTCAATTTTTCATTTTCCAGTTCACTTTGGAGTGCTCTCTAGAGTGCAATTCTCTATTGAATCATCAACTGTTAGGTTCGGTTGAATCGAAAAAGTGAGTTTCATACACTCCATATCCTAAGACAGTAGTAGGACACCCTGATTTTTATGCAAAGGGGTCATTTTAGGGGGGTCTAACCCCTTGCTCATTTTTGACCCAAAAAATCGAGATTTTCGATATTTAGTTTTTGAGCTGGAATGGAAGCCTTATCAATGCTGATTACGAAACCGGAAATCCCAATTGGATCAGACGAATAAACAAGAGATATTGCAGATTGCAATTTTCAACTGTTGAAAAATGACATTTCCAAAATGAAAACCTGATCGGTGAGAGATAGGCTTTCCAGAATGCTCGCAATGGATTCAGCTTATTTGAATACCTATATTTTCATGATAAATTTTCAAATATCTGACTTTGTTTAAAAAAAAAATCGAATTTATTGATTTTCGATTTTCAATTTTCCAGTTCACTTTGAACTGCTCTCTGGAGTGCAATTCTCTATAGAATCATCAACTGTTAGGTTTGGTTGAATCAAAAAAGTAAGTACCATACACTCCATATCCTAAGACAGTAGTAGGACACCCTGATTTTTATGCAGAGGAGCAAATAGGTCATTTTAGGGGGGTCTCCCTTGCTCATTTTTGACCCAAAAAATCGAGATTTTCGATATTTAGTTTTTGAGCTGGAATGGAGGGCTAATCAATGTTGATTACAAAACCGGAATTCCCAATTAGATCAGACGAATATAACAAGAGATATTGCAGATTGAAATTTGCAACTTTTGAAAAATGCCATTTTCAAGATGAAAATCTGAACGGAGAGAGATAGGCTTTCAGGAATACTTGCTATAGATTCAGCATATTCGGAAACCTTTATTTTCATGATGAACTTTCAAATATCCGACGTTGTTCAAAGAAAAATCGAATTTATTGTTTTTCCATTTTTCATTTTCCAGATCACTTTGAACTGCTCTCTGGAGTGCAATTCTCTATTGAATCATCAACTGTTAGGTTCGGTTGAATCAAAAAAGTGAGTTTTATACACTCCATATCCTAAGACAGTAGTAGGACACCCTGATTTTTATGCAGAGGAGCAAATAGGTCATTTTATGGGGGTCTAAGCCCTTGCTCCATTTTGTCCCAAAAAATCGAGATTTTCGATATTTAGTTGTTGAGCTGGAACGGAAGCCTGATCAATGCTGATTACGAAACCGGAAATCCCAATTGGATCAGACGAATATAACAAGAGATATTGCAGATTGAAATTTTCAACTGTTGAAAAATGACATTTCCAAAATGAAAATCTGATCGGTGAGAGATAGGCTTTCCAGAATGCTCGCAATGGATTCCGCTTATTTGAAAACCTATATTTTCATGATGAACTTTCAAATATCTGACTTTATTTAAAAAAAAATCGAATTTATTGTTTTTCAATTTTTCATTTTCCAGTTCACTTTGGAGTGCTCTCTAGAGTGCAATTCTCTATTGAATCATCAACTGTGAGGTTCGGTTGAATCGAAAAAGTGAGTTTCATACACTCCATATCCTAAGACAGTAGTAGGACACCCTGATTTTTATGCAAAGGGGTCATTTTAGGGGGGTCTAACCCCTTCCTCATTTTTGACCCAAAAAATCGAGATTTTCGATATTTAGTTTTTGAGCTGGAATGGAAGCCTTATCAATGCTGATTACGAAACCGGAAATCCCAATTGGATCAGCTGAATATACAAGAGATATTGCAGATTGAAATTTTCAACTGTTGAAAAATGACATTTCCAAAATGAAAATCTGATCGGTGAGAGATAGGCTTTCCAGAATGCTCGCAATGGATTCAGCTTATTTGAAGACCTATATTTTCATGATAAACTCTCAAATATCTGACTTTGTTTAAAAAAAAAATCGAATTTATTGATTTTCGATTTTCAATTTTCCAGTTCACTTTGAACTGCTCTCTGGAGTGCAATTCTCTATAGAATCATCAACTGTTAGGTTTGGTTGAATCAACAAAGTAAGTATTATACACTCCATATCCAAAGACAGTAGTAGGACACCCTGATTTTCATGCAAAGGGGTCATTTTAGGGGGGTCTAACCCCTTGCTCATTTTTGACCCAAAAAATCGAGATTTTCGATATTTAGTTTTTGAGCTGGAATGGAAGCCTTATCAATGCTGATTACGAAACCGGAAATCCCAATTGTATCAGACGAATATACAAGAGATATTGCAGATTGAAATTTTCAACTGTTGAAAAATGACATTTCCAAAATGAAAATCTGATCGGTGAGAGATAGGCTTTCCAGAATGCTCGCAATGGATTCAGCTTATTTGAAAACCTATATTTTCATGATAAACTTTCAAATATCTGACTTTGTTCAAAAAAAAATCGAATTTAGTGTTTTTCAATTTTTCATTTTCCAGTTCACTTTGGACTGCTCTCTGGAGTGCAATTCTCTATCGAATCATAAACTGTTAGGTTTGGTTGAATCAAAAAAGTAAGTATTATACACTCCATATCCCTAAAACAGTAGTAGGACACCCTGATTTGTATGCAGAGGAGCAAAATGACCTCATTTTAGGGGGGTCTAAGCCCTTGCTCATTTTTGACCCAAAAAATCGAGATTTTCGATATTTAGTTTTTGAGCTGGAATGGAAGCCTTATCAATGCTGATTACGAAACCGGAAATCCCAATTGTATCAGACGAATATACAAGAGATATTGCAGATTGAAATTTTCAACTGTTGAAAAATGACATTTCCAAAATGAAAATCTGATCGGTGAGAGATAGGCTTTCCAGAATGCTCGCAATGGATTCAGCTTATTTGGATACCTATATTTTGTGACGAACCAGATTTTGCTCCGCCACAAAAAATTAAATTTTTCAACCGATACTTGCATAATAATGCCTGATAACCGAGATATTTTTGAAGAAAACCGAAATACTGTCATAGGGGGTGTACCGATAACAATAGTTGTGTGTTACGATTGAAAGGAGCCTTACCGATAATTGTTAGTTCATAGTTTTCCACCGGTCAGTCCATGTTAGTAGGAAAGACCGTATCTCTTATGTTTTCAGAATTCATTTATTTTAATAATTCTTTCCGTTCCACCATTTTTTGTTTGCTCTGAAAAAGTTCTCATAACTTTTTCTACTTTCCTTCTCATCCGTTGCCTCTGTCTTTTTCTGGGCCAATTGAATAACAGTATCATTTTTGCTTTATCCAATGGATTGGTGAGTTTCCCATAGGGGGGAGAGTTTTTCCGAGTAGAGAGGGGATATTTCTTCGCGGCCCTGGAAGGTGAAGAAAAAAAAAAGAGACAATCGTTGTTGAGAGGTGAACGAGTGGAGTGTGTGCAAAGTTAGTAAAACCGTACTTACGAAGCAAAGGAAAATCTAAGGCAAGTGATTGTTGAAATTATTACCGCTTCATTGCACCTTTATGGAAAAATATTCTCTCTGACTTTTGCTTGGCTAAAAATCCGAATTAACCGTAGATTGACCATTTCCTGCTGTTTATAGCTTTCCGTTACCGTAGGGTGACATTTGGGTCCCAGGAGGACGTTGGGCCCCCCTGATTTCTCCGATTCCTGAAAATTTGACCGCTTCATCCCGATTTCCAACCGTTTGAATTATAGTTATAGGTTAGATTCGCCGAGCACAGAGTTGGGATTTCATAACCGTCAAATACCCTCACCGCCGGACTCTGTGGCCGCTGTTTGACAGCCAGCCCGCTTGAGGTCACCGAGAGAGAGAGAGAGACCGAAGGACACCGGATCATAGACAAACCACCGAGACAGAGATAGAGGGCGTACCCCGGTGAACTGGTGTTTTCAAATTTCGACCTGACTGAATTCCGTTGATTATTTTTAAAACCGTTCGTACTTTTCATTCAATTGTGTCTTGCCTTAGTTGAAATATTTCTCCGAAACCGTGCATGTTTCTTTGCACCCAGTTTAATTGAAACTTGACTTATTTCCGTATATTTTTCCGAAACCGTTCTTTGCACTTAGTTTAATTGAAACTTGACTTCCTTCCGTATATTTTTCCGAGACCGTGCATGTTTCTTTGCACTTAGTTTAATTGAAACTTGACTTACTTCCGTATATTTTTCCGAAACCGTGCATGTTTCTTTGCACCCAGTTTAATTGAAACTTGACTTATTTCCGTATATTTTTCCGAAACCGTTCTTTGCACTTAGTTTAATTGAAACTTGACTTCCTTCCGTATATTTTTCCGAGACCGTGCATGTTTCTTTGCACTTAGTTTAATTGAAACTTGACTTACTTCCGTATATTTTTCCGAAACCGTGCATGTTTCTTTGCACTTAGTTTAATTGAAACTTGACTTACTTCCGTATATTTTTCCGAAACCGTGCATGTTTCTTTGCCCTTAGTTTGATTGAGACTTGACTTACTTCCGTATATTTTTCCGAAACCGTGCATGTTTCTTTGCACTTAGTTAGTTGAGACTTGACTTACTTCCGTATATTTCCGAAACCGTCCATTTTCCTGAAGTGAAATTATGCCAGCCGTCCAGCGCCGACCAGACACAGCCGTTGACGTCCAGGCTTTAGTGTACCTGTCTATTCTCTTTTGTGTATAGTTTATTGTAATAGAAATAAATAGTTGAACATTTATTTTTGTTGCCAATTATTTTGCCAGTGAGAGTCTATTTATTAAATCAGTTTCATCTAAGAGTTTAGTTAGAAGAGGTAAGTACTCTTTCTGACGCCTAAAGACCGTTGAAAAGCAGACACTTAGAAGACGCTACCGCCCTAGTCTTCATCGATACCCTTCTCCACTGATACTCAAGTCTACCCGGGCTCTCCAATTCTTTGGGGATTCTGTGAGAGACGTGGGGTTTGACTGATTGCCCCACTGGCGCCCGAGCAACCGTAAGGAGCTGCCAGAGTACGAAAAGTCTATCACATCTGGCGCCCGAGCAGGGACTTCTGCTGTTTTGTGAGTAGTTCCTGTTACCGTAACCGTACCGTTTTCTTTAAATACTCTTCACAGGCAAATTGGTAACCGTTCTTTGTTTCTGGCATATATCCGTATAGTACATATTGTAAATCTTTATTCTGAGTTTCTGGTACCGTGAAAATGGATGTCAACCGACTGAAAAGTGACGAACTTACGTGGGAGTTGGAGGCAAGAGGCTGCACCGTGGGACACACCGTTCAGGAGAAAAGAGCTCAACTGAGAAGGGCCATCCATTCCGATATACCGTTCATTCCAAGAGATGAAATTGACCAGGCACAGGAAATTGGGGTTTGTGGTGCCAAGTTGTTCGACTTGATGGGAGAGATATGTGAGTTCGATTTTAATAATAGAGACAATGAGTTGCAGCGCATTAGGAGCCGGCTACTGCACGTTCAAGGCCGACTGAGAAGTCTATCTCCGGAAGCTGTCAGTCTGCTTCACAAGAAAACCGAGCTGGAGCACTCTCTGAAGATGGCTATGAGATTGCTGGAGAATACTCACTGGTTAGGTGGTATTCCAGAGAACCTGTCAGCCGGAACACCGTCGCTGATTGACCAGGAATTACCGGACTGCGCATCTAGACTTGGTCCAGGTCTGATTCCGTGCTCAACCACCGTTGGAGAAGCAGACCTGTTGAACTTGGGAGAGGATTGTGACATTTCCCGACCGACCACTCATGATGACCGGCTGCAGCAAAACCGACAAGAAGTTTGCAGATTATTAACCGAACAAATTGAACGTACTTTTTTGCAGAAACAACCTTCCTACCACCGACCGCCCGCCGACATCCTCCCATTTACCGTTGGACAAGCACTGCCAACCGACCGAACCAGTGAGCAAAACAGACCGTTAATAACATCCCCTGAGTCGAGGCGATTGACGAGGGAGTTTGCCGAATCAACCAGGAGAGTTTCATTTGCCTCATCTCCTACCGATACCGCTGGGATGAGAGAAGTAAGAAGCGAAGTACCGACGACCAAGGAAGCCGAACTGACGACCGAATACCCGCCGATGAAACCGCCGAAAACCACCGACCATTCCACCGTTCCTACCGTTCCTGTGTGGAAATGGAACCTGACGTTCGATGGGTCAACCAGTGTGACCTCATTCCTGGAGGAGGCTGAGTATCTTGCCGAGGCTAGAAAGGTGAGCCACGAACAGTTATTCGAGTCAATATACGAGCTGTTACGTAGAGATGCAAGAGACTGGTACATTCCCCGGAGAGGCACCTTCACCGACTGGACCGACTTCAAAGAACAACTCCGAGAGGCCTTTCTTCCTCCCGACTACGAGGACATCCTTTTGGAGGAAATCAAGAAACGCACTCAAGGAACCGATGAACGACTCTTGTTGTATGTAACTCGAATGCAAAATCTGTTTCAGAAGCTGACCGTAAAGCGACCGACCGAGGAAGAACAGGTGAATATCATCCGACGACGTTTACTGCCAGAACTGCAAACCGCCCTGGCCTTCCAACCGACTTCAACCATAGAAGAACTGCTCCGAAAAGGAAAAGTTTTTGAAATGGTCAAATGGCAAACCGCTAACTATGCTTCGCCACCGATCCAAAAGAGTCTCATCAACGAACCGCATCTTACCTTCCGAAATTCCCCACCGAACGTCAAACCGATCGGAATGCACCTGAACACTCCGAACCACACCGAACCGTCTGAAAAACCGAAAGTAGCTCAGAGCTCTGCAATACCCCAGCGACAGGATGAACCGAAAAAGTCGAACCGACCGTCAACCGAACCCCAGTGCTGGAGATGTGGTGGCAAGGGTCATCTCCGAGCACAATGCACCTCGAAACCGCTGCTGTTCTGCTCTCGATGTGGTAAGAGGGGTGTCATGTCTAGGGATTGTAAGTGTCCGTTAAACTACTAAGGAACTGTCCGAAACCGGGGATCCGTCAGTTCCAAGCAACCCCATCCTCGGTACATGAGAAAGAAAAACCTACCGATTACCGTCCGATAATTAATGTTTTTGTAGGAGACAAGGAGTTCCCAGCACTGTTGGACACCGGAGCCACCAGGTCCTTTATCAGCAGTGAAGTGGCCGCCTACTGCAGGGTAGTGGGTATACAACCGGATTATGTTAGGGACGTTACCACCACCGTCGCTAACGGAAGTTCAATACCGATTAAAGAAATATATACCGCACCGGTCCGAATTGGGTCTGAAATTATGGAAGCTAAATTGTTGTTAGTTTCAGATTTACCGATCAATGTAGTACTGGGAATGGATATACTGAGGACACACAACTTTTCCATTAATCTCCAAACCGCCGAATGTTTCCTGAATGGAAGGTCCATCCAAGCCCGGCTCAGCGAGCCAGAGAACCGAGGACAACTACATGCGATAGGACCGCTTTTGTCGAACCTGAGTGGAGAAGAGAAAGTCAGGCTGGAGGAGTTTCTACAGACCGAATTGAAGGCATTCGAGAAGCTCCGAGGAACAACTCCACTGATACAACACCGAATTAAACTCAAACCAGGCACCGAACCGATCAAGCAACGTTACCGTCCCCAAAATCCGAAGATGCAGGAGATAATAGACAATGAGGTCGACCGAATGCTGGCCGAAGGCATTATAGAACCGTCTTCATCCCCGTGGAGTTCACCGATAGTAATTGTCAAGAAAAAGGATGGTAAACCCCGATTTTGTATAGATTTCCGAATGGTTAACAATGTCTCCGTTAAAGATGCCTATCCGTTGCCTTATATTTCAGGAATTTTAGACAAGTTGAGAAAAGCCAAGTATATATCCACTATTGATTTGAAACAGGGTTATTGGCAGGTACCGTTAGCCCCCGAGAGTCGACCGATCACCGCATTTACCGTCCCTGGCCGTGGGCTGTTCCAGTTCAAAGTAATGGCTTTTGGTCTGCATTCCGCACCGGCATCCTTTCAACGTCTTTTAGACCGAGTTATTGGCCCTGAGATGGAACCGGATGCATTTGCGTACTTGGATGACATAGTAGTTCTTGGAGAAACATTGGACGAACATCTTGACAACTTAAGGAAAGTTTTCCACCGCCTCAGGGAGGCCAACCTGCAATTAAATCCGGAAAAATGTGAGTTTGTAAGAAAATCATTGAAGTATCTGGGAAATGTAGTAACCGAGGACGGCATTTGTACCGATCCTGATAAGATTTCAGCCATAAATGAGATGCCTGCACCGAAATCCGTACGAGAGTTGAGAAGTTTCCTTGGTGTTGCTTCATGGTACCGAAGATTCATCGAAGACTTCTCCAAAGTTGTGACTCCGTTGACCGCATTACTCAAGAAGAAGCAAACCTGGAAATGGGGGACCGCCCAACAGACCGCTTTTGAGACCCTGAAACAGAAATTGACCCACTCACCGGTATTGGCCTGTCCGGACTTTTCAAAACCGTTCGTCCTTCAAACCGATGCATCCGATGCAGGACTGGGAGCTGCCCTGACACAGACCGTTGATGGACAGGAAAAAGTAATCGCTTATGCTAGCAGGACCTTGTCAGGTCCAGAGAAAAATTACTCTGTTACAGAAAAGGAATGTCTGGCAATAGTTTGGAGCATTGACAAGCTGCGTCCGTATCTAGAAGGCTACCGTTTTACCGTTATAACCGACCACATGAGCTTGCGATGGCTGCAATCTATCAAGTCTCCCACCGGAAGAATTGCGAGATGGAGCATATTTCTACAGCAATACGACTTCGAGATAAAGTGCATGTGCATGTGCATCTCAATTCGAAAACTGTGTGAAATTTCAAGATTTGGTTCGAATTGAATCAACAGTTTTCGAGGAATTGATATCACACTTTGCCGAATTGACCACTGAAATCTCAATTCCTATCTGAACTATCGAACTGAAATTCAACATGTGCATCTCAATTCGAAAACTACGTGCAGTTTCAAGATTTGGTTCGAATCGATCCAATAGTTCCTTAGGAATTGAAATGATATTTTGCCGAATCGACTACTGAAATCTTCATTCCTATCAGAACTAACGATCTGAAATTCAACATGTGCATCTCAATTCGAAAACTATGTGCAGTTTCAAGATTTGGTTCGAATTGATACAACAGTTTTTGAGGAATTGATATCACACTTTGCCGAAGAGACCACTGAAATCTCAATTCCTATCTGAACTATCGAACTGAAATTCAACATGTGCATCTCAATTCGAAATCTATGTGCAGTTTCAAGATTTGGTTCGAATTGATCCAACAGTTTTCGAGGAATTGATATCACACTTTGTCGATTTGACCACTGAAATCTCAATTCCTATCAGAACTATCGAACTGAAATTCAACATGTGCATCTCAATCCGAAAACTATGTGCAGTTTCAAGATTTGGTTCGAATTGATCCAATAGTTCCTTAGGAATTGAAATGATATTTTGTCGAATCGACTTCTGAAATCTCCATTATCGAACTATAATTCAACATGTGCATCACAAATCAAAAATTGTGTACAGTTTCGGGATTTGGGACGAATTGATCCAATAGTTCCTTAGGAATTGAAATGATATTTTGTCGATTCGACCACTGAAATCTCAATTCCTATCTGAACTATCGAACTGAATTTCAACATGTGCAACTCATTTCGAAAACTATGTGCAGTTTCAAGATTTGGTTCGAATTGAACCAAGAGTTTTCGAGGAATTGATATCACACTTTGCCGTATAGATCACTGAAATCTCAATTCTTATCTGCACTATCGAACTGAAATTCAACATGTGCATCTCAATTCGAAAACTATGTGCAGTTTCAAGATTTGGTTCGAATTGATCCAATAGTACCTCAGGAATTGAAATGATATTTTGCCGAATCGACTACTGAAATCTTCATTCCTACTGAAATTCAACATGTGCATCTCAATCCGAAAACAATGTAAAGTTTCAAGATTTGGTTCGAATTGATCCAACAGTTTTCGAGGATTTGATATGACACTTTGCCGAATAGACCACTGAAATCTCAATTCCTATCAGAACTATCGAACTGAAATTCAACATATGCATCTCATTTCGAAAAGTATGTTCAGTTTCAAGATTTGGTTCGAATTGATCCAACAGTTTTCTAGGAATTGATATCACAATTTGCCGAATAGACCACTAGAATCTCAATTCCTATCTGCACTATCGAACTGAAATTCAACATGTGCATCTCAATTTGAAAACTATGTGCAGTTTCAAGATTTGGTTCGAATTGATACAACAGTTTTTGAGGAATTGATATCACACTTTGCCGAAGAGACCACTGAAATCTCAATTCCTATCTGAACTATCGAACTGAAATTCAACATGTGCATCTCAATTCGAAAACTATGTGCAGTTTCAAGATTTGGTTCGAATTGATCCAACAGTTTTCGAGGAATTGATATCACACTTTGTCGATTTGACCACTGAAATCTCAATTCCTATCTGAACTATCGAACTGAAATTCAACATGTGCATCTCAATCCGAAAACTATGTGCAGTTTCAAGATTTGGTTCGAATTGATCCAATAGTTCCTTAGGAATTGAAATGATATTTTGTCGAATCGACTTCTGAAATCTCCATTATCGAACTAAAATTCAACATGTGCATCACAAATCAAAAACTGTGTACAGTTTCGGGATTTGGGTCGAATTGATCCAATAGTTCCTTAGGAATTGAAATGATATTTTGTCGATTCGACCACTGAAATCTCAATTCCTATCTGAACTATCGAACTGAATTTCAACATGTGCAACTCATTTCGAAAACTATGTGCAGTTTCAAGATTTGGTTCGAATTGAACCAACAGTTTTCGAGGAATTGATATCACACTTTGCCGTATAGATCACTGAAATCTCAATTATTATCTGCACTATCGAACTGAAATTCAACATGTGCATCTCAATTCGAAAACTATGTGCAGTTTCAAGATTTGGTTCGAATTGATCCAACAGTTTTCGAGGAATTGATATCACACTTTGCCGAATTGACCACTGAAATCTCAATTCCTATCTGAACTATCGAACTGTAATTCAAAATGTGCATCTCAATTCGAAAACTATGTGCAGTTTCAAGATTTGGTTCGAATCGATCCAATAGTTCCTTAGGAATTGAAATGATATTTTGCCGAATCGACTACTGAAATCTCCATTCCTATCAGAACTATCGATCTGAAATTCAACATGTGCATCTCAATTCGAAAACTATGTGCAGTTTCAAGATTTGGGTCGAATTGGTTCAACAGTTTTTGAAGAATTGATATCACACTTTGCCGAATAGACCACTGAAATCTCAATTCCTATCTGCACTATCGAACTGAAATTAAACATGTGCATCTCAATTCGAAAACTATGTGCAGTTTCAAGATTTGGTTCGAATTGATCCAACAGTTTTCGAGGAATTGATATCACACTTTGCCGAATTGACCACTGAAATCCCAATTCCTATCTGAACTATCGAACTGAAATTCAAACTGTGCATCTCAATTCGAAAACTATGTGCAGTTTCAAAATTTGGTTCGAATTGATCCAATAGTTTTCGAGGAATTGATATCACACTTTGCCGAATTGACCACTGAAATCTCAATTCCTATCTGAGCTATCGAACTGAAATTCAACATGTGCATCTATATTCGAAAACTATGTGCAGTTTCAAAATTTGGTTCGAATTGATCCAACAGTTTTCGAGGAATTGATATCACACTTTGCCGAATTGACCACTGAAATCTCAATTCTTATCTGAGCTATCGAACTGAAATTCAACATGTACATCTCAATCCGAAAACTATGTGCAGTTTCAAGATTTGGTTCGAATTGATCCAACAGTTTTCGAGGAATTGATATCACACTTTGCCGAATTGACCACTGAAATCTCAATTCCTATCTGAGCTATCGAACTGAAATTCAACATGTGCATCTATATTCGAAAACTATGTGCAGTTTCAAAATTTGGTTCGAATTGATCCAACAGTTTTCGAGGAATTGATATCACACTTTGCCGAATTGACCACTGAAATCTCAATTCTTATCTGAGCTATCGAACTGAAATTCAACATGTGCATCTCAATCCGAAAACTATGTGCAGTTTCAAGATTTGTTTCGAATTGATCCAATAGTTCCTTAGGAATTGAAATGATATTTTGCCGAATCGACTACTGAAATCTTCATTCCTATCAGAACTATCGATCTTTAATTCAACATGTCCATCTCAATTCGAAAACTATGTGCAGTTTCAAGATTTGGGTCGAATTGTTTCGACAGTTTTTGAGGAATTGATATCACACTTTGCCGAATAGACCACTGAAATCTCAATTCCTATCTGCACTATCGAACTGAAATTCAACATGTGCATCTATATTCGAAAACTATGTGAAGTTTCAAAATTTGGTTCGAATTGATCCAACAGTTTTCGAGGAATTGATATCACACTTTGCCGAATTGACCACTGAAATCTCAATTCTTATCTGAGCTATCGAACTGAAATTCAACATGTACATCTCAATCCGAAAACTATGTGCAGTTTCAAGATTTGGTTCGAATTGATCCAACAGTTTTCGAGGAATTGATATCACACTTTGCCGAATTGACCACTGAAATCTCAATTCCTATCTGAGCTATCGAACTGAAATTCAACATGTGCATCTCAATCCGAAAACTATGTGCAGTTTCAAGATTTGTTTCGAATTGTTCCAATAGTTCCTTAGGAATTGAAATGATATTTTGCCGAATCGACTACTGAAATCTTCATTCCTATCAGAACTATTGATCTGAAATTCAACATGTGCATCTCAATTCGAAAACTATGTGCAGTTTCAAGATTTGGGTCGAATTGGTTCAACAGTTTTTGAGGAATTGATATCACACTTTGCCGAATAGACCACTGAGATCTCAATTCCTATCTGCACTATCGAACTGAAATTCAACATGTGCATCTCAATTCGAAAACTATGTGCAGTTTCAACATTTGGTTCGAATTGATCCAACAGTTTTCGAGGAATTGATATCACACTTTGCCGAATTGTCCACTGAAATCTCAATTCCTATCTGAGCTATCGAACTGAAATTCAACATGTGCATCTCAATCCGAAAACTATGTGCAGTTTCAAGATTTGTTTCGAATTGATCCAATAGTTCCTTAGGAATTGAAATGATATTTTGCCGAATCGACTACTGAAATCTTCATTCCTATCAGAACTATTGATCTGAAATTCAACATGTGCATCTCAATTCGAAAACTATGTGCAGTTTCAAGATTTGGGTCGAATTGGTTCAGCAGTTTTTGAGGAATTGATATCACACTTTGCCGAATAGACCACTGAGATCTCAATTCCTATCTGCACTATCGAACTGAAATTCAACATGTGCATCTCAATTCGAATACTATGTGCAGTTTCAACATTTGGTTCGAATTGATCCAACAGTTTTCGAGGAATTGATATCACACTTTGCCGAATTGACCACTGAAATCTCAATTCCTATCTGCACTATCGAACTGAAATTCAACATGTGCATCTCAATTCGAAAACTATGTGCAGTTTCAAGATTTGGTTGGTTGGTTGGAATTGATCCAAAAGTTTTCGAGGAATTGATATGACACTTTGCCGAATTAACCACTGAAATCACAATTCCTATCTGAACTATCGAACTAAAATTCAACATGTGCATCTCAAATCGAAAACTGTGTACAGTTTCGGGATTTGGGTCGAATTGATCCAATAGTTCCTTAGGAATTGAAATGATATTTTGTCGATTCGACCACTGAAATCTCAATCTTCATTCCTATCAGAACTATCGATCTTTAATTCAACATGTGCATCTATATTCGAAAACTATGTGCAGTTTCAAGATTTGGGTCGAATTGTTTCAACAGTTTTTGAGGAATTGATATCACACTTTGCCGAATAGACCACTGAAATCTCAATTCCTATCTGCACTATCGAACTGAAATTCAACATGTGCATCTCAATTCGAAAACTATGTGCAGTTTCAAGATTTGGTTCGAATTGATCCAACAGTTTTCGAGGAATTGATATCACACTTTGCCGAATTGACCACTGAAATCTCAATTCCTATCTGAACTATCGAACTGAAATTCAACATGTGCATCTCAATCCGAAAACTATGTGCAGTTTCAAGGTTTGGTTCGAATTGATCCAATAGTTCCTTAGGAATTGAAATGATATTTTGCCGAATCGACTACTGAAATCTTCATTCCTATCAGAACTATTGATCTGAAATTCAACATGTGCATCTCAATTCGAAAACTATGTGCAGTTTCAAGATTTGGTTCGAATCGATCCAATAGTTCCTAAGGAATTGAAATGATATTTTGCCGAATCGACTACTGAAATCTTCATTCCTATCAGAACTATCGATCTGAAATTCAACATGTGCATCTCAATTTGAAAACTATGTGCAGTTTCAAGATTTGGGTCGAATTGGTTCAACAGTTTTTGAGGAATTGATATCACACTTTGCCGAATAGACCACTGAAATCTCAATTAATATCTGCACTATCGAACTGACATTCAACATGTGCATCTCAATTCAAAAACTATGTGCAGTTTCAAGATTTGGTTCGAATTGATCCAACAGTTTTCGAGGAATTGATATCACACTTTGCCAAATTGACCACTGAAATCTCAATTCTATCGAACTATCGAACTGAAATTCAACATGTGCATCTCAATTCGAAAACTGTGTGAAATTTCAAGATTTGGTTCGAATGATGCACATGTTGAATTTCTGATCGAAAGTTCTGATTGGAATGAAGATTTCAGTAGTCGATTCAGCAAAATATCATTTCAATTCTTAAGGAACTATTGGATCGATTCGAACCAAATCTTGAAACTGCACATAGTTTTCGGATTGAGATGCACATGTTGAATTTCAGTTCGATAGTTCTGATAGGAATTGAGATTTCAGTGGTCAATTCGGCATAGTGTGATATCAATTCCTCGAAAATTGTGGGATCACTTCAAACCAAATCTTGAACCTCCACATAGTTTTCGAATTGAGATGCACATGTTGAATTTCAGTTCGATAGTGCAGATAGGAATTGAGATTTCAGTGGTCAATTCGGCAAAGTGTGATATCAATTCCTCGAAAACTATTGGATCAATTCGAACCAAATCTTGAACTGCACATAGTTTTCGAATTGAGATGCACATGTTGAATTTCAGTTCGATAGTTCAGATAGGAATTGAGATTTCAGTGGTCAATTCGGCGAATTGTGATATCAATTCCTTGAAAACTGTTGGATCAATTCGAACCAAATCTTGAAACTGCAGATAGTTTTCGAATTGAGATGCACATGTCGAATTTCAGTTCGATAGTTGAGATAGGAATTGAGATTTGACTGATCAATTCGGCAAAGTGTGATATCAATTCCTCGAAAACTCTTAGACCAATTCGACCCAAATCTTGGAACTGCACATAGTTTTCGAATTGAGATGCACATGTTGAATTTCAGATCGATAGTTCTGATAGGAATGAAGATTTCAGTAGTCGATTCGGCAAAATATCATTTCAATTCCTAAGGAACTATTGGATCAATTCGAACCAAATCTTGAAACTGCACATGGTTTTCGAATTGAGATGCACATGTTGAACTTCAGTTCGATAGTTCAAATAGGAATTGAGATTTCAGTGGTCGATTCGACAAAATGTCATTTCAATTCCCAAGGAACTATTGGATCAATTCGACTCAAATCTCGAAACTGTACATAGTTTTCGTATTGAGATGCACTTGTTGAATTTCAGTTCGATAATTCAGATAGGAATTGAGATTTCAGTGGTCAATTCGGCAAAGTACGATATCAATTCCTCGAAAACAGTTGGGTCAATTCGAACCAAATCTTGAAATTTCACACAGTTTTCGAATTGAGATGCACATGTTGAATTTCAGTTCGCTAGTTCAGATAGGAATTGAGATTTCAGTGGTCAATTCGGCAAGGTGTGATATCAATTCCTCGAAAACTGTTGGATCAATTCGAACCAAATCTTGAAACTGCACATAGTTTTCGGATTGAGATGCACATGTTGAATTTCAGTTCGATAGTTCTGATAGGGATTGAGATTTCAGTGGTCGATTCGGCAAAGTGTGATATCAATTCGATTGGTCGATAGTTTTCGAATTGAGATGCACATGTTGAATTTCAGTTCGCTAGTTCAGATAGGAATTGAGATTTCAGTGGTCTATTCGGCAAAGTGTGATATCAATTCCTCGAAAACTGTTGGTTCAATTCGAACCAAATCTTGAAATTTCACACAGGTTTCGAATTGAGATACACATGTTTAATTTCAGTTCGATAGTTCAGATAGGAATTGAGATTTCAGTGATCAATTCGGCAAAGTGTGATATCAATTCCTCGAAAACTTTTGTATCAATTCGAACCAAATCTGGAAACTGCACATAGTTTTCGGATTGATCTGAAATTCAACATGTGCATCTCAATTCGAAAACTATGTGCAGTTTCAAGATTTGGGTCGAATTGGTCCAACAGTTTTTGAGGAATTGATATCACACTTTGCCGAATCGACTTCTGAAATCTCCATTCCTATTAGAACTATCGATCTGAAATTCAACATGTGCATCTCAATTCGAAAATTATGTGCAGTTTCAAGATTTGGTTCGAATTGATCCAACAGTTTTCGAGGAATTGATATCACACTTCGCCGAATTGACCACTGAAATCTCAATTCCTATCTGAACTATCGAACTGAAATTCAACATGTGCATCTCAATCAGGAAACTATGTGCAGTTTCAAGATTTGGTTCGAATTGATCCAACAGTTTTCGAGGAATGGATATCACACTTTGCAGAATTGACCACTGAAATATCAATTTCTATCTGAACTATCGAACTGAAATTCAACATGGGCATCTTCCTAAAGAACTGTTGGATCAATTCGACCCAAATCTCGAAACTGTACACAGTTTTCGAATTGAGATGCTCATGTTGAATTTCAGTTCGATAGTTCAGATAGGAATTGAGATTTCAGTGGTCAATTCGGCGAAGTGTGATATCAATTCCTCGAAAACTTTTGTATCAATTCGAACCAAATCTGGAAACTGCACATAGTTTTCGGATTGAGATGCACATGTTGAATTTGAATTTCAGTTCGATAGTTCAGATAGGAATCGAGATTTCAGTGGTCTATTCGGCAAAGTGTGATATCAATTCCTCAAAAACTGTTGGACCAATTCGACCCAAATCTTGAAACAGCACATAGTTTTCGAATTGAGATGCACATGTTGAATTTCAGTTCGATAGTTCAGATAGGAATGGAGATTTCAGTACTCGATTCGACAAAATATCATTTCAATTCCTGAGGAACTATTGGATCGATTCGAACCAAATCTTGAAACTGCACATAGTTTTCGAATTGAGATACACATGTTGAATTTCAGTGCGATAGTTCGGATGGGAATTGAGATATCACACTTTGCCGAATAGACCACTGAAATCTCAATTCCTATCTGCACTATCGAACTGAAATTCAACATGTGCATCTCAATCCGAAAACTACGTGCAGTTTCAAGATTTGGTTCGAATTGATCCAATAGTTCCTTAGGAATTGAAATGATATTTTGTCGAATCGACTACTGAAATCTTCATTCCTATTAGAACTATCGATCTGAAATTCAACATGTGCATCTCAATTCGAAAACTATGTGCAGTTTCAAGATTTGGTTCGAATTGATCCAACAGTTTTCGAGGAATTGATATCACACTTTGCCGAATTGACCACTGAAATCTCAATTCCTATCTGAACTATCGAACTGAAATTCAACATGTGCATCTCAATTCGAAAACTATGTGCAGTTTCAAGATTTGGTTCGAATCGATCCAATAGTTCCTAAGGAATTGAAATGATGTTTTGTCGAATCGACTACTGAAATCTCCAATCCTATCAGAAATATCGATCTGAAATTCAACATGTGCATCTCAATTCGAAAACTATGTGGAGTTTCAAGATTTGGTTCGAATTGATCTTACAGTTTTCGAGAAATTGATATCACACTTTGCCGAATCGACTACTGAAATCTCCATTCCTATTAGAACTATCGATCTGAAATTCAACATGTGCATCTCCATTCGAAAATTATGTGGAGTTTCAAGATTTGGTTCGAATTGATCCAACAGTTTTCGAGGAATTGATATCACACTTCGCCGAATTGACCACTGAAATCTCAATTCCTATCTGAACTATCAAACTGAAATTCAACATGAGCATCTCAATTCGAAAACTGTGTGAAATTTCAAGATTTGGTTCGAATTGAACCAACAGTTTTCGAGGAATTGATATCACACTTTGCCGAATTGACCACTGAAATCTCAATTCCTATCTGCACTATCGAACTGAAATTGAACATGTGCATCTCAATTCGAAAACTATGTGAAGTTTCAAGATTTGTTTCGAATTGATCCAACAGTTTTCGGAGGAATTGATATCACACTTTGTTGAATTGACCACTGAAATCTCAATTCCTATCTGAACTGTCGAACTGAAATTCAACATGTGCATCTCGATTCGAAAACCATGCAGTTTCAAGATTTGGTTCGAATTGATCCAATAGTTCCTTAGGAATTGAAATAATATTTTGTCGAATCGACTACTGAAATCTCCATTCCTATCAGAACTATCAATCTGAAATTCAACATGTGCATCTCAATTCGAAAACTATGTGCAGTTTCAAGATTTGGGTCGAATTGGTCCAACAGTTTTTGAGGAATTGATATCACACTTTGCCGAATAGACCACTGAGATCTCAATTCCTATCTGAACTATCGAACTGAAATTCGACATATGCATCTCAATTCGAAAACTATGCGCAGTTTCAAGATTTGGTTCGAATTGATCCAATAGTTCCTTAGGAATTGAAATAATATTTTGTCGAATCGACTACTGAAATTTCCATTCCTATCAGAACTATCGATCTGAAATTCAACATGTGCATCTCAATTCGAAAACTATGTGCAGTTCCAAGATTTGTTTCGAAATGCTCCAACAGTTTTCGAGAAATTGATATCACATTTTGTTGAATTGACCACTGAAATCTCAATTCCTATCTGAACTGTCGAACTGAAATTCAACATGTGCATCTCAATTCGAAAACCATGTGCAGTTTCAAGATTTGGTTCGAATTGATCCAATAGTTCCTTAGGAATTGAAATATTATTTTGTCGAATCGACTACTGAAATTTCCATTCCTATCAGAACTATCGATCTGAAATTCAACATGTGCATCTACATTCGAAAACTATGTGTAGTTTCAAGATTTGGGTCGAATTGGTCCAACAGTTTTTGAGGAATTGATATCACACTTTGCCGAATAGACCACTGAGATCTCAATTCCTATTTGAACTATCGAACTGAAATTCAACATGTGCATCTCAATTCGAAAATTATGTGCAGTTTCAAGATTTGGTTCGAATTGATCCAACAGTTTTCGAGGAATTGATATCACACTTCGCCGAATTGACCACTGAAATCTCAATTCCTATCTGAACTATCGAACTGAAATTCAACATGTGCATCTTCCTAAAGAACTATTGGATCAATTCGACCCAAATCTCGAAACTGTACACAGTTTTCGAATTGAGATGCTCATGTTGAATTTCAGTTCGATAGTTCAGATAGGAATTGAGATTTCAGTGGTCAATTCGGCGAAGTGTGATATCAATTCCTCGAAAACTGTTGGATCAATTCGAACCAAATCTCGAAACTGCACATAATTTTCGAATTGAGATGCACATGTTGAATTTCAGATCGATAGTTCTAATAGGAATGGAGATTTCAGTAGTCGATTCGGCAAAGTGTGATATCAATTCCTCAAAAACTGTTGGATCGATTCGAACCAAATCTTGAAACTGGACATAGTTTTCGAATTGAGATGCACATGTTGAATTTCAGTTCGCTAGTTCAGATAGGAATTGAGATTTCAGTGGTCAATTCGGCAAAGTGTGATATCAATTCCTCGAAAACTGTTGGATCAATTCGAACCAAATCTTGAAACTGCACATAGTTTTCGAATTGAGATGCACATGTTGAATTTCAGTTCGCTAGTTCAGATAGGAATTGAGATTTCAGTGGTCTATTCGGCAAATTGTGATATCAATTCCTCAAAAACTGTTGGACCAATTCGACCCAAATCTTGAAACAGCACATAGTTTTCGAATTGAGATGCACATGTTGAATTTCAGATCGATAGTTCTGATAGGAATGGAGATTTCAGTACTCGATTCGACAAAATATCATTTCAATTCTTGAGGAACTATTGGATCGATTCGAACCAAATCTTGAAACTGCACATAGTTTTCGAATTGAGATGCACATGTTGAATTTCAGTTCGATAGTTCGGATGGGAATTGATATCACACTTTGCCGAATAGACCACTGAAATCTCAATTCCTATCTGCACTATCGAACTGAAATTCAACATGTGCATCTCAATTCGAAAACTATGTGCAGTTTCAAGATTTGGTTCGAATTGATCCAATAGTTCCTTAGGAATTGAAATGATATTTTGTCGAATCGACTACTGAAATCTTCATTCCTATTAGAACTATCGATCTGAAATTCAACATGTGCATCTCAATTCGAAAACTATGTGCAGTTTCAAGATTTGGTTCGAATTGATCCAACAGTTTTCGAGGAATTGATATCACACTTTGCCGAATTGACCACTGAAATCTCAATTCCTATCTGAACTATCGAACTGAAATTCAACATGTGCATCTCAATTCGAAAACTATGTGCAGTTTCAAGATTTGGTTCGAATCGATCCAATAGTTCCTAAGGAATTGAAATGATGTTTTGTCGAATCGACTACTGAAATCTCCATTCCTATCAGAACTATCGATCTGAAATTCAACATGTGCATCTCAATTCGAAAACTATGTGCAGTTTCAAGATTTGGGTCGAATTGGTCCAACAGTTTTTGAGGAATTGATATCACACTTTGCCGAATCGACTTCTGAAATCTCCATTCCTATTAGAACTATCGATCTGAAATTCAACATGTGCATCTCAATTCGAAAATTATGTGGAGTTTCAAGATTTGGTTCGAATTGATCCAACAGTTTTCGAGGAATTGATATCACACTTCGCCGAATTGACCACAGAAAACTCAATTCCTATCTGAACTATCGAACTGAAATTCAACATGAGCATCTCAATTCGAAAACTGTGTGAAATTTCAAGATTTGGTTCGAATTGAACCAACAGTTTTCGAGGAATTGATATCACACTTTGCCGAATTGACCACTGAAATCTCAATTCCTATCTGCACTATCGAACTGAAATTGAACATGTGCATCTCAATTCGAAAACTATGTGAAGTTTCAAGATTTGTTTCGAATTGATCCAACAGTTTTCGAGGAATTGATATCACACTTTGTTGAATTGACCACTGAAATCTCAATTCCTATCTGAACTGTCGAACTGAAATTCAACATGTGCATCTCAATTCGAAAACCATGTGCAGTTTCAAGATTTGGTTCGAATTGATCCAATAGTTCCTTAGGAATTGAAATAATATTTTGTCGAATCGACTACTGAAATCTCGATTCCTATCAGAACTATCAATCTGAAATTCAACATGTGCATCTCAATTCGAAAACTATGTGCAGTTTCAAGATTTGGGTCGAATTGGTCCAACAGTTTTTGAGGAATTGATATCACACTTTGCCGAATAGACCACTGAGATCTCAATTCCTATCTGAACTATCGAACTGAAATTCGACATATGCATCTCAATTCGAAAACTATGCGCAGTTTCAAGATTTGGGTCGAATTGATCCAACAGTTCCCTGGGAATTGAAATGATATTTTGTCGAATCGACCACTGAAATATCAATTCCTATCTGCACTATCGAACTGAAATTGAACATGTGCATCTCAATTCGAAAACTGTGTACAGTTTCGAGATTTGGGTCGAATTGATCCAATAGTTCTTTAGGAAGATGCCCATGTTGAATTTCAGTTCGATAGTTCAGATAGAAATTGATATTTCAGTGGTCAATTCTGCAAAGTGTGATATCCATTCCTCGAAAACTGTTGGATCAATTCGAACCAAATCTTGAAACTGCACATAGTTTCCGAATTGAGATGCACATGTTGAATTTCAGTTCGATAGTTCAGATAGGAATTGAGATTTCAGTGGTCAATTTGGCGAAGTGTGATATCAATTCCTCGAAAACTGTTGGATCAATTCGAACCAAATCTTGAAACTGCACATGGTTTTCGAATGTAGATGCACATGTTGAATTTCAGATCGATAGTTCTGATAGGAATGGAGATTTCAGTAGTCGATTCGACAAAATATTATTTCAATTCCTTAGGAACTATTGGATCAATTCGAACCAAATCTTGAAACTGCACATGGTTTTCGAATTGAGATGCACATGTTGAATTTCAGTTCGACAGTTCAGATAGGAATTGAGATTTCAGTGGTCAATTCAACAAAATGTGATATCAATTTCTCGAAAACTGTTGGAGCAATTCGAAACAAATCTTGGAACTGCACATAGTTTTCGAATTGAGATGCACATGTTGAATTTCAGATCGATAGTTCTGATAGGAATGGAAATTTCAGTAGTCGATTCGACAAAATATTATTTCAATTCCTAAGGAACTATTGGATCAATTCGAACCAAATCTTGAAACTGCGCATAGTTTTCGAATTGAGATGCATATGTCGAATTTCAGTTCGATAGTTCAGATAGGAATTGAGATCTCAGTGGTCTATTCGGCAAAGTGTGATATCAATTCCTCAAAAACTGTTGGACCAATTCGACCCAAATCTTGAAACTGCACATAGTTTTCGAATTGAGATGCACATGTTGAATTTCAGATTGATAGTTCTGATAGGAATGGAGATTTCAGTAGTCGATTCGACAAAATATTATTTCAATTCCTAAGGAACTATTGGATCAATTCGAACCAAATCTTGAAACTGCATGGTTTTCGAATCGAGATGCACATGTTGAATTTCAGTTCGACAGTTCAGATAGGAATTGAGATTTCAGTGGTCAATTCAACAAAGTGTGATATCAATTCCTCCGAAAACTGTTGGATCAATTCGAAACAAATCTTGAAACTTCACATAGTTTTCGAATTGAGATGCACATGTTCAATTTCAGTTCGATAGTGCAGATAGGAATTGAGATTTCAGTGGTCAATTCGGCAAAGTGTGATATCAATTCCTCGAAAACTGTTGGTTCAATTCGAACCAAATCTTGAAATTTCACACAGTTTTCGAATTGAGATGCTCATGTTGAATTTCAGTTCGATAGTTCAGATAGGAATTGAGATTTCAGTGGTCAATTCGGCGAAGTGTGATATCAATTCCTCGAAAACTGTTGGATCAATTCGAACCAAATCTTGAAACTTGACATAATTTTCGAATGGAGATGCACATGTTGAATTTCAGATCGATAGTTCTAATAGGAATGGAGATTTCAGTAGTCGATTCGGCAAAGTGTGATATCAATTTCTCGAAAACTGTTAGATCAATTCGAACCAAATCTTGAAACTCCACACAGTTTTCGAATTGAGATGCACATGTTGAATTTCAGTTCGATAGTTCAGATAGGAATTGAGATTTCAGTGGTCAATTCAGCAAAGTGTGATATCAATTCCTCGAAAACTGTTGGATCAATTCGAACCAAATCTTGAAACTGCACATAGTTTTCGGATTGAGATGCACATGTTGAATTTCAGTTCGATAGTTCTGATAGGAATTCAGATTTCAGTGGTAGATTCGACAAAATATCATTTCAATTCCCAAGGAATTGTTGGATCAATTCGACCCAAATCTCAAAACTGTACACAGTTTTCGAATTGAGATGGACATGTTGAATTTCAGTTCGATAGTTCAGATAGGAATTGAGATTCGACAAAATATAATTTCAATTCCTTAGGATCAATTCGACGAAAACTGTTGGTTCAATTCGAACCAAATCTTGAAATTTCACACAGTTTTCGTATTGAGATGCAGATGTTGAATTTCAGTTTATAGTTTAGATAGGAATTGAGATTTCAGTGGTCAATTCGGCAAAGTGTGATATCAATTCCTCGAAAACTGTTGATTCAATTCGAACCAAATCTTGAAACTGCACAAAGTTTTTGAAATGAGATGCATAGGTTGAATTTCAGTTCGATAGTTCTGATAGGAATGGAGATTTCAGTACTCGATTCGTCAAAATATCATTTCAATTCCTAAGGAACTATTGGATCAATTCGAAACAAATCTTGAAACTGCACATAGTTTTCGGATTGAGATGCACATGTTGAATTTCGGTTCGATAGTTCAGATAGTAATTGAGATTTCAGTGGTCAATTTGGCAAAGTGTGATATCAATTCCTTGAAAACTGTTGGATCAATTCGAACCAAATCTTGAAACTGCACATAGTTTTCGGAATGAGATGCATATGTTGAATTTCAGTTCGACAGTTCTGATAGGAATTGAGATTTTAGTGGTCTATTCGGCAAAGTGTGATATCAATTCCTCAAAAACTGTTGGACCAATTCGACCCAAATTTTGAAACTGCACATAGTTTTCGAATTGAGATGCACATGTTGAATTTCAGATCGGTAGTTCTGATAGGAATGGAGATTTCAGTAGTCGATTAGACAAAATATCATTTCAATTCCTAAGGAACTATTGGATCAATTCGACACAAATCTTGAAACTACACATAGTTTTCGGATTGAGATGCACATGTTGAATTTCAGTTCGATAGTTCAGATAGGAATTGAGATTTCAGTGGTAAATTCGGCAAAGTGTGATGTCAATTCCTTGAAAACTGTTCGATCAATTCGAACCAAATCTTGAAACTGCACATAGTTTTCGAAATGAGATGCATATGTTGAATTTCAGTTCGATAGTTCAGATAGGAATTGAGATTTCAGTGGTCAATTCGGCAAAGTGTGATATCAATTCCTCGAAAACTGTTGGATCAATTCGAACCAAATCTTGAAACTGCACATAGTTTTCGGATTGAGATGCACATGTTGAATTTCAGTTCGATAGTTCTGATAGGAATTGAGATTTTAGTGATCGATTCGACAAAATATCATTTAAATTCCCAAGGAACTGTTGGATCAATTCGACCCAAATCTCGAAACTGTACATAGTTTTCGAAATGAGATGCACATGTTGAATTTCAGATCGATAGTTCTAATAGGAATTGAGATTTCAGTGGTCAATTCGGCAAAGTGTGATATCAATTCCTCGAAAACTGTTGGATCAATTCGAACCAAATCTTGAAACTGCACATAGTTTTCGGATTGAGATGCACATGTTGAATTTCAGTTCGATAGTTTCGATAGGAATTGAGATTTTAGTGGTCGATTCGACAAAATATCATTTAAATTCCCAAGGAACTGTTGGATCAATTCGACCCAAAACTCGAAACTGTACACAGTTTTCGAATTGAGATGCACATGTTGAATTTCAGTTCGATAGTTTAGATAGGAATTGGGATATCATTGGTCAATTCGGCAAAGTGTGATATCAATTCCTCGAAAACTGTTGGATCAATTCGAACCAAATCTTGAAATTTTACACAGTTTTCGAATTGATATCACACTTTGCCGAATTGACCACTGAAATCTCAATTCCTATCTGAACTATCGAACTGAAATTCAACATGTGCATCTCAATTCGAAAACTATGTGAAGTTTCAAGATTTGGTTCGAATTGATCCAACAGTTTTCGAGGAATTGATATCACACTTTGCCGAATTGACCACTGATATCTCAATTCCTATCTGCACTATCGAACTGAAATTCAACATGTGCATCTCAATTCGAAAACTATGTGCAGTTTCAAGATTTGGTTCGAATCGATCCAACAGTTTTGGAGGAATTGATATCACACTTTGCCGAATTGACCACTGAAATCTCAATTCCTATCTGAACTATCGAACTGAAATTCAACATGTGCATCTCAAATCAAAAACTGTGTACAGTTTCAAGATTTGGTTCGAATTGATCCAACAGTTTTCGAGGAATTGATATCACACTTTGCCGAATAGACCACTGAAATCTCAATTCCTATCTGCACTATCGAACTGAAATTCAACATGTGCATCTCAATTCGAAAACTATGTGCAGTTTCAAGATTTGGTTCGAATTGATCCAACAGTTTTCGATGAATTGATATCACACATTGCCGAATTGACCACTGAAATCTCAATTCCTATCTGAACTATCGAACTGAAATTCAACATGTGTATCTCAATCCGAAAACTATGTGCAGTTTCAAAATTTGGTTCGAATTGATTCAATAGTTCCTTAGGAACTGAAATGATATTTTGTCGAATCGACTACTGAAATCTCCATTCCTATTAGAACTATCGATCTGAAATTCAACATGTGCATCTCAATTCGAAAATTATGTGCAGTTTCAAGATTTGGTTCGAATTGATCCAACAGCTTTTGAGGAATTGATATCATACTTTGCCGAATAGGCCACTGAAATCTCAATTCCTATCTGAACTATCGAACTGAAATTCAACATGTGCATCTCAATCCGAAAACTATGTGCAGTTTCAAGATTTGGTTCGAATTGATCGAACAGTTTTTGAGGAATTGATATCACACTTTGCCGAATAGACCTTTGAAATCTCAATTCCTATCTGAACTATCGAACTGAAATTCGACATGTGCATCTCAATCCGAAAACTATGTGCAGTTTCAAGATTTGGTTCGAATTGATCCAACAGTTTTTGAGGAATTGATATCACACTTTGCCGAATTGACCACTGAAATCTCAATTCCTATCTGAACTATCGAAATGAAATTCAACATGTGCATCTCAATTTGAAAACTATGTGCAGTTTCAAGATTTGGTTCGAATCGATCCAATAGTACCTTAGGAATTGAAATGATATTTTGCCGAATCGACTACTGAAATCTTCATTCCTATCAGAACTATCGAACTGAAATTCAACAAGTGCATCTCAATCCGAAAACAATGTAAAGTTTCAAGATTTGGTTCGAATAGATCCAACAGTTTTCGAGGATTTGATATGACACTTTGCCGAATTGACCACTGAAATCACAATTCCTATCTGAACTATTGAACTAAAATTCAACATGTGCATCTCAAATCAAAAACTGTGTACAGTTTCGGGATTTGAGTCGAATTGATCAAATAGTTCCTTAGGAATTGAAATTATATTTTGTCGATTCGACCACTGAAATCTCAATTCCTATCTGAACTATCGAACTGAAATTCAACATGTGCATCTCAATTCGAAAACTGTGTACAGTTTCGAGGTTTGGGTCGTATTGATCCAATAGTTCCTTAGGAATTCAAATGATACTATGTTGAATCGTCCACTGAAATCTCGATACCTATCAGAACTATCGAACTTAAATTCAACATGTGCATCTCAATTCGAAAACTATGTGCAGTTTCAAGATTTGGTTCGAATTGATTCAACAGTTTTTAGGAATTGATATCATACTTTGCCGAATCAAAACTCCATTCCTATCTGAACTATCGATCTGAAATTCAACATGTGCATCTCAATTCGAAAATTATGTGCAGTTTCAAGATTTGGTTCGAATTGATCCAACAGCTTTTGAGGAATTGATATCATACTTTGCCGAATAGACCACTGAAATCTCAATTCCTATCTGAACTATCGAACTGAAATTCAACATATGCATCTCATTTCGAAAACTATGTGCAGTTTCAAGATTTGATTCGAATTGATCCAACAGTTTTCAAGGAATTGATATCACACTTTGCCGAATTGATCACTGAAATCTCAATTCCTATCTGAACTATCGAACTGAAATTCAACATGTGCATCTCAATCCGAAAACTATGTGCAGTTTCAAGATTTGGTTCGAATTGATTTAATATTTCCTCAGGAATTGATATGATATTTTGTCGAATCGACTACTGAAATCTCCATTCCTATTAGAACTATCGAACTGAAATTCAACATGTGCATCTCAATTCGAAAACTATGTGCAGTTTCAAGATTTGGTTCAAATCGATCCAATAGTACCTTAGGAATTGAAATGATATTTTGCCGAATCGACTACTGAAATCTTCATTCCTATCAGAACTATCGAACTGAAATTCAACATGTGCATCTCAATCCGAAAACAATGTAAAGTTTCAAGATTTGGTTCGAATTGCTCCAACAGTTTTCGAGGATTTGATATGACACTTTGCCGAATTGACCACTGAAATCTCAATTCCTATCTGAACTATCGAACTGAAATTCAACATGTGCATCTCAATTCGAAAACTATGTGCAGTTTCAAGATTTGGTTCGAATCGATCTAATAGTACCTCAGGAATTGAAATGATATTTTGCCGAATCGACTACTGAAATCTTCATTCCTATCAGAACTATCGAACTGAAATTCAACATGTGCATCTCAATCCGAAAACAATGTAAAGTTTCAAGATTTGGTTCGAATTGCTCCAACAGTTTTCGAGGAATTGATATGACACTTTGCCGAATTGACCACTGAAATCACAATTCCTATCTGAACTATTGAACTAAAATTCAACATGTACATCTCAAATCAAGAACTGTGTACAGTTTCGGGATTTGAGTCGAATTGATCCAATAGTTCCTTAGGAATTGAAATGATATTTTGTCGATTCGACCACTGAAATCTCAATTCCTATCTGAACTATCGAACTGAAATTCAACATGTGCATCTCAATTCGAAAACTGTGTAAAATTTCAAGATTTGGTTGGAATTGATCCAACAGTTTTCGAGGAATTGACATCACACTTTGCCGAATTGACCACTGAAATCTCAATTCCTATCTGAACTATCGAACTGAAATTCAACATGTGCATCTCAATCCGAAAACTATGTGCAGTTTCAAGATTTGGTTCGAATTGATTCAATAGTTCCTTAGCAAGCTTAGCAAGCTTCCAGTAACCCTAGCAAGAATATGTGGAAAATAATAAATAGTAAGAGGCGGTCAGAGGTGGTTTCGTCTATACCCTTGAGCTCACAGGAGTTGAACTCCTACTTTGTTTCATTGCCACATGAACTGGTGAATAATTTGCCGAATATTGATATTTCAGGGCCTGGGATATCCGTGGAAGCAAATTATCGGCGTGCAGGTGATTTTCAATTTCATGAAGTATCATTTAACAATACAAGGGATATAATAAATTCGCTGAAGGGGAGTAAATCCAGGGACTACTACGGTCTGTCAATAACACTTTTGAAAAGAAATATAAATCATATAGTGGGGCCTCTCACTAAGATAATAAACCGCTGCATTAAGGAGGGGGTTTTCCCAGATTGTCTGAAGGTGGCGAAGGTAATCCCAATACACAAAAAGGGAGATAAGAATGATAAAAAAAACTATAGACCGATTTCCTTACTCCCTATATTCTCAAAGGTCTTCGAGAGGATCATCTGCGTGCAGATAATGAACTATTTTGAGAAAGAAAATTTGTTTCACAGGAACCAATACGGATATAGAAGAGGGTCAAGTACATGTGATGCTGTAATGCGGTTTGTTGAGTACACGCTGGATTGTTTTGAGAGGGGTTCGCTTTCACTATCAATATTTTTAGACCTGAGCCGAGCTTTCGACTGCGTACCGCCGCAGGCTCTTGTTGACAAGCTTTCGAAATACGGTTTTGACGAGGTTGGTCTCGGACTCATTCGGTCCTATTTCTTCAACAGAACACAGAGGGTTTTCTGCAACAATACTTGGTCCACAGAGGGTCAATTAAGTCTTGGGGTGCCACAGGGTTCTATATTAGGACCCCTACTATTCATAATCTTTATGAACGATTTTTCTTTTTTCATGGCTGCCTACGAACATCTCTTATGGGCGGATGACTCGGGAATAACTGTGGAGCATAAGGAGATGCGAGGAGCTGAGCAGCTGGCGTGTGCAGCAGAATTAAGGGCTAAGGAGTGGTTCGCACTGAACAAGCTTGTTTGTAATGAAGAGAAGACTGACACCATGTTGTTCAACTTAAGAGGACTTAAAGATCATAATGCCAATGAGTCGATAAAGTTTCTGGGAGTTCATCTGGACTCTGGTCTCACATGGATTCCTCATGGCAATGAAACAGCGTCAAAGGTGACCAAGAATATCTTTCTACTACGTAACTTAGCTAACATTGTATCCAAGAAGGTTGTTAAGGTTGCCTATCACAGCCTCATCGAATCACACCTGCGATATTGTGTACTCATCTGGGGTAACTGTTCCAGTAGGGAGAAAATTTTCAGACTGCAGAGAAGAGCGGTTAGAATAGTGGCTGGTCTGGGATATAGGGATGATTGCTTGAGCGCTTTCAAAGAACTAAAGATTCTCACTTTTCCATCTATATACATTCATGAATGCCTTGTCTATGCATATAATAATATCAGGGACCTCCCCAAATATGGGGACACCCATGATTATCACACACGATACAGAAATGATATAAAATCCAAGTATATGCGACTTGAAAAATCGAAGAATGGTCCCAATTTCATCTCTCATAAACTTTTCAGTAAGTTACCTGTGGAGGTTAAGAGGCTCACTCCTAAAGAATTCAACAAAAGAATCAATGAAATATTGACGACAAATGCATTTTGGAGTGTGCAGGAGTTCTTGTCCAGTGACCTGACATCTTTTGAAATAAATTATTGAATATTTACTATATTCCTTATTTTTGATTGGAATGGTATATTGTGTCCTCCCAAATTTGTAGTGTCCAGGTGTTTTTTTATTCTTGTTAAATGTTTTTTATATAATTTTTGACTGTGATATGAGATGGTTAAATCATCCTATTCCTATTTTGAAATATGACTTGTGCAATACAGTGTATTTTGTAAAGTAGCACCAATAAATTATCTTATCTTATCTTATCTTATCTTGCTCATTTTTGACCCAAAAAATCGAGATTTTCGATATTTAGTTTTTGAGCTGGAATGGAAGCCTTATCAATGCTGATTACGAAACCGGAAATCCCAATTGGATCAGACGAATATACAAGAGATATTGCAGATTGAAATTTTCAACTGTTGAAAAATGACATTTCCAAAATGAAAATCTGATCGGTGAGAGATAGGCTTTCCAGAATGCTCGCAATGGATTCAGCTTATTTGAAGACCTAAATTTTCATGATAAACTTTCAAATATCTGACTTTGTTTAAAAAAAAATTCGAATTTATTGATTTTCGATTTTCAATTTTCCAGTTCACTTTGAACTGCTCTCTGGAGTGCAATTCTCTATAGAATCATCAACTGTTAGGTTTGGTTGAATCAAAAAAGTAAGTACCATACACTGCATATCCTAAGACAGTAGTAGGACACCCTGATTTTTATGCAGAGGAGCAAATAGGTCATTTTAGGGGGGTCTCCTTTGCTCATTTTTGACCCAAAAAATCGAGATTTTCGATATTTAGTTTTTGAGCTGGAATGGAAGGCTAATCAATGCTGATTACGAAACCGGAAATCCCAATTGGATCAGATGAATATAACAAGAGATATTGCAGATTGAAATTTGCAACTTTTGAAAAATGACATTTTCAAAATGAAAATCTGAACGGTGGGAGATAGGCTTTCGGGAATGCTCGCAAAAGATTCAGCGTATTCGAAAACCTTCATTTTCATACCAAACCTGCAAATATCTGACTTCGTTTAAGAAAAAATCGAATTTATTGATTTTCGATTTTCAATTTTCCAGTTCACTTTGAACTGCTCTCTGGAGTGCAATTCTCTATTGAATCATCACCTGTTGGGTTTGGTTGAATCAAAAAAGTAAGTATTATACACTCCATATCCTAAAACAGTAGTAGGACACCCTGATTTGTATGCAGAGGAGCAAATAGGTCATTTTAGGGGGGTCTAAGCCCTTGCTCATTTTTGACCCAGAAAATCGAGATTTTCGATATTTAGTTGTTGAGCTGGAATCAAAGCCTGATCAATGCTGATAACGAAACCGGAAATCCCAATTGGATCAGACGAATATAACAAGAGATATTGCAGATTGAAATTTGCAACTTTTGAAAAATGCCATTTTCAAGATGAAAATCTGAACGGAGAGGGATAGGCTTTCAGGAATACTTGCTATAGATTCAGCATATTCGGAAACCTATATTTTCATGATGAACTTTCAAATGTCCGACGTTGTTCAAAAAATAATCGAATTTATTGTTTTTCCATTTTTCATTTTCCAGTTCAATTTGAACTGCTCTCTGGAGTGCAATTCTCTATTGAATCATCAACTGTTTAGTTTGATGGAATCAACAAAGTAAGTATTATACACTCCATATCCTAAGACAGTAGTTGAACTTCCTGATTTTCAGGCAGAAGAGCAAATAGGTCATTTCAGGGGGGTCTAACCCCTTGCTCATTTTTGACCCAAAAAATCGAGATTTTCGATTTTTAGTTTTTGCGCTGGAACGGAAGCCTCATAAACGCTGATTACGAAACCGGAAATCCCAATTGGATCAGACGAATATAACAAGAGATATTGCAGATTGAAATTTGCAACTTTTGAAAAATGCCATTTTCAAGATGAAAATCTGAACGGAGAGAGATAGGCTTTCAGGAATACTTGCTATAGATTCAGCATATTCGGAAACCTATATTTTCATGATGAACTTTCAAATATCCGACGTTGTTCAAAGAAAAATCGAATTTATTGTTTTTCCATTTTTCATTTTCCAGTTCAATTTGAACTGCTCTCTGGAGTGCAATTCTCTATTGAATCATCAACTGTTTAGTTTGGTGGAATCAACAAAGTAAGTATTATACACTCCATATCCTAAGACAGTAGTTGAACTTACTGATTTTCAGGCAGAAAAGCAAATAGGTCATTTTAGGGGGGTCTAACCCCTTGCTCATTTTTGACCCAAAAAAATCGAGATTTTCGATTTTTAGTTTTTGCGCTGGAACGGAAGCCTCATCAACGCTGATTACGAAACCGGAAATCCCAATTGGATCAGATGAATATAACAAGAGATATTGCAGATTGAAATTTGCAACTTTTGAAAAATGACATTTCCAAAATGAAAATCTGATCGGTGGGATAAAGGCTTTCGGGAACGCTCGCAATAGATTCGGCGTATTTGAAAACCTTTATTTTCATACCAAACCTTCAAATATCTGGCTTCGTTTAAAAAAAAAATCGAATTTATTGTTTTTCCATTTTCAATTTTCCAGTTCACTTTGAACTGCTCTCTGGAGTGCAATTCTCTATATAGAATCATCAACTGTTAGGTTTGGTTGAATCAACAAAGTAAGTATTATACACTCCATATCCAAAGACAGTAGTAGGACACCCTGATTTTTATGCAAAGGGGTCATTTTAGGGGGGTCTAACCCCTTGCTCATTTTTGACCCAAAAAATCGAGATTTTCGATATTTAGTTTTTGAGCTGGAATGGAAGCCTTATCAATGCTGATTACGAAGCCGGAAATCCCAATTGGATCAGACGAATATACAAGAGATATTGCAGATTGAAATTTTCAACTGTTGAAAAATGACATTTCCAAAATGAAAATCTGATCGGTGAGAGATAGGCTTTCCAGAATGCTCGCAATGGATTCAGCTGATTTGAAAACCTATATTTTCATGATAAACTTTCAAATATCTGACTTTGTTTAAAAAAAAATCTCGAATTTATTTTTTTTTCAATTTTTCATTTTCCAGTTCACTTTGGAGTGCTCTCTAGAGTGCAATTCTCTATTGAATCATCAACTGTTAGGTTCGGTTGAATCGAAAAAGTGAGTTTCATACACTCCATATCCTAAGACAGTAGTAGGACACCCTGATTTTTATGCAAAGGGGTCATTTTAGGGGGGTCTAACCCCCCTCTCGCAATGGCTCCGCCACGTACGAATAACGGTGTGGAAATTTATTGCAAGAAATGTGTAAAAGAAGTGAAAACTTACATAACGTGCTTCAGATGCAGTAGTTCATATCATTTTAGTTGTGTACTGAAAGTTTGTGGTATTTTTGTGGACCAAAAAGGAAGATTGCTCTGCTGCGATGATATAACCTCAAAACTGAAACAAGCAGAGTTGGAAGTTGAGAAGCTGAGAACACGTCTTAGTGGTCTGAATGAACTGTGTTTCGAAAATTCCGTTTCCCAACTCCATAGTTTGACTGTGGAGGATGAAATGTTTGGAGCAGATAACGCCCATGAAGTCCCAAAGAATGGCGATACTGTTGAAGAAAAGAATGTAGATCTGGAGGTGGAATACTTGAACAGGATCATTGGGGGTAAAGACAGGTTGATTGATGAACTTGATGATAAAATAAAAATATTGAAAAATTATATTAGTATCTTGGAGAAATTCGGAGACGGTACATCAGCATCAAAGAAGCCATCTGTCGGTTTTTCAACTGGCTCCTTGCAACCAGTGAAGAAATCATTATTGCCGACATCTGAAAACACAAATTCTGCGGAAAAGGAAAATGAACGTCCGGTGAAAATGGCGAATCCGAAGTCTACTGTTGGCGAGGATAATTGTGAAGTCTTCGTCTCATCTTTGGAAGTTAGTACTAACAAGGATGAAACAAACATGGAGTTTGGTAGCTCAAATGAATCAATGTCAACAACCGATAGAAATTTGTACATCAAACAAACGTCAGAGAATGTCGCAGATAAGAATCCACAACTCAAAACAAACAAGGCATCTGTCAGGCCAGTCAAACAAAAGGGGAAATATAATAATAAATGGTCAATCATGGGGAAAGCGACTGATAGCTCCATAAAAGCTATACCTAAGACTATATCCCTGTTCGTTTCAAGAATTAATACACAAACAACATCATCTGAATTCACTAACATGGTGAAACAGAATTTTACGGAGGCTGTATGCACCGAATTGAATTCCAAACATCCTGAGTGTTATCGTTCCTACAAAGTCTCTATTAATGAAGAAAATCTGGAAAGAGCGAAATCATGTGATCTCTGGCCGAAAGATGCATATGTGTTGATGTTTTTCCACAGGAAAGTTGTACAAAAGGGCCGCACATGAACGACAACAAAGCTGGAGATAATAAATGCACCTTCCGAGTGATACATTTGAATATTCAGGGATTGACTTCCCACAAGGTGAATGAATGGGACTTGTTTCTCATGGAAAACAAAATGCATGATGCTATCTGTGTGACGGAGCATTGGTTCTCGCCGGAGATAGCTGACTCTTGCTCCTCAGGTGGATGGCACGTAGCTTCCATTTTCTCCAGAACGAAAAAATCGCGTGGTGGTTCCATGATTTTGAGTAGAAACCATGACTACGAAGTACTGGGGAATATTGTGAGTTTGTCAGTGGAATTTGACTGTGAAATAGCTGCAATAAAAACACAGAAATTAACCCTAATATCAATTTATCGCTCAACTAATGGTGATTTCGGGAATTTTTTGGAAATACTTGAAAATGTTTTGAACTTGGTGGATATTCATGATGATCTTGCTATTGCAGGTGATTTTAATGTGTTTTTCAGCATGTATGGGAATGATACACTGGATAGGAATGCTGTAGCACTGGTGGAGGTTCTTGAGTCTTATGGCCTAAAACAGACTATTTTTGAGCCCACAAGAATGGATAAATTATAGATGTGTAAGGAACACAGAATTGTGCAGTTTTTTCCCCAAAATTCTGAGAGTGAATTTTTCGGACCATGATGCACAGCGCATTAGTATCCCAATGCATTCAGCACCCACCACTTCCATCACTAATAGCAGGTGCAGACCATTGACACAGGTAGGCTATTGTAGGATGCATAACTTGTTGAGTGAACAAGATTGGACTTTTATAGATGATATGTCTTTGTCACCAGGAGATTGTTTTGAAAGTTTTCATAGGTGTTTCATAGAAATATACCAAGAATCTTTCCCAGAGGTTGTTATAAAAGCTAGAACTTGCGACTCGGGAGTAAAATGGTTCTCTGCTGAATTGCGTGAGATGAGGGAGAAGGTGAGACTTTACAATGATCTGTATAATCATTTCAAAAATTATGACATGAAAGTATTGAGGAACAGAGCACGTGGCGAGTACAGGGCAGCACTGCGCAGAGCACGTAGGACAGCTAATGACAATTTCATCTTGAATTCCAGTAACCCTAGCAAGAATATGTGGAAAATAATAAATAGTAAGAGGCGGTCAGAGGTGGTTTCGTATATACCCTTGAGCTCACAGGAGTTGAACTCCTACTTTGTTTCATTGCCACATGAACTGGTGAATAATTTGCCGAATATTGATATTTCAGGGCCTGGGATATCCGTGGAAGCAAATTATCGGCGTGCAGGTGATTTTCAATTTCATGAAGTATCATTTAACAATACAAAGGATATAATAAATTCGCTGAAGGGGAGTAAATCCAGGGACTACTACGGTCTGTCAATAACACTTTTGAAAAGAAATATAAATCATATTGTGGGGCCTCTCACTAAGATAATAAACCGCTGCATTAAGGAGGGGGTTTTCCCAGATTGTCTGAAGGTGGCGAAGGTAATCCCAATACACAAAAAGGGAGATAAGAATGATAAAAAAAACTATAGACCGATTTCCTTACTCCCTATATTCTCAAAGGTCTTCGAGAGGATCATCTGCGTGCAGATAATGAACTATTTTGAGAAAGAAAATTTGTTTCACAGGAACCAATACGGATATAGAAGAGGGTCAAGTACATGTGATGCTGTAATGCGGTTTGTTGAGTACACGCTGGATTGTTTTGAGAGGGGTTCGCTTTCACTATCAATATTTTTAGACCTGAGCCGAGCTTTCGACTGCGTACCGCCGCAGGCTCTTGTTGACAAGCTTTCGAAATACGGTTTTGACGAGGTTGGTCTCGCACTCATTCGGTCCTATTTCTTCAACAGAACACAGAGGGTTTTCTGCAACAATACTTGGTCCACAGAGGGTCAATTAAGTCTTGGGGTGCCACAGGGTTCTATATTAGGACCCCTACTATTCATAATCTTTATGAACGATTTTTCTTTTTTCATGGCGGCCTACGAACATCTCTTATGGGCGGATGACTCGGGAATAACTGTGGAGCATAAGGAGATGCGAGGAGCTGAGCAGCTGGCGTGTGCAGCAGAATTAAGGGATAAGGAGTGGTTCGCACTGAACAAGCTTGTTTGTAATGAAGAGAAGACTGACACCATGTTGTTCAACTTAAGAGGACTTAAAGATCATAATGCCAATGAGTCGATAAAGTTTCTGGGAGTTCATCTGGACTCTGGTCTCACATGGATTCCTCATGGCAATGAAACAGCGTCAAAGGTGACCAAGAATATCTTTCTACTACGTAACTTAGCTAACATTGTATCCAAGAAGGTTGTTATGGTTGCCTATCACAGCCTCATCGAATCACACCTGCGATATTGTGTACTCATCTGGGGTAACTGTTCCAGTAGGGAGAAAATTTTCAGACTGCAGAGAATAGTTAGAATAGTGGCTGGTCTGGGATATAGGGATGATTGCTTGAGCGCTTTCAAAGAACTAAAGATTCTCACTTTTCCATCTATATACATTCATGAATGCCTTGTCTATGCATATAATAATATCAGGGATCTCCCCAAATATGGGGACACCCATGATTATCACACACGATACAGAAATAATATAAAATCCAAGTATATGCGACTTGAAAAATCGAAGAATGGTCCCAATTTCATCTCTCATAAACTTTTCAGTAAGTTACCTGTGGAGGTTAAGAGGCTCAATCCTAAAGAATTCAACAAAAGAATCAATGAAATATTGACGACAAATGCATTTTGGAGTGTGCAGGAGTTCTTGTCCAGTGACCTGACATCTTTTGAAATAAATTATTGAATATTTACTATATTCCTTATTTTTGATTGGAATGGTATATTGTGTCCTCCCAAATTTGTAGTGTCCAGGTGTTTTTTTATTCTTGTTAAATGTTTTTTATATAATTTTTGACTGTGATATGAGATGGTTAAATCATCCTATTCCTATTTTGAAATATGACTTGTGCAATACAGTGTATTTTGTAAAGTAGCACCAATAAATTATCTTATCTTATCTTATCTTATCTTGCTCATTTTTGACCCAAAAAATCGAGATTATCGATATTTAGTTTTTGAGCTGGAATGGAAGCCTTATCAATGCTGATTACGAAACCGGAAATCCCAATTGGATCAGACGAATATACAAGAGATATTGCAGATTGAAATTTTCAACTGTTGAAAAATGACATTTCCAAAATGAAAATCTGATCGGTGAGAGATAGGCTTTCCAGAATGCTCGCAATGGATTCAGCTTATTTGAAGACCTATATTTTCATGATAAACTTTCGAATATCTGACTTTGTTTAAAAAAAAATTCGAATTTATTGATTTTCGATTTTCAATTTTCCAGTTCACTTTGAACTGCTCTCTGGAGTGCAATTCTCTATAGAATCATCAACTGTTAGGTTTGGTTGAATCAAAAAAGTAAGTACCATACACTGCATATCCTAAGACAGTAGTAGGACACCCTGATTTTTATGCAGAGGAGCAAATAGGTCATTTTAGGGGGGTCTCCCTTGCTCATTTTTGACCCAAAAAATCGAGATTTTCGATATTTGGTTTTTGAGCTGGAATGGAAGGCTAATCAATGCTGATTACGAAACCGGAAATCCCAATTGGATCAGACGAATATAACAAGAGATATTGCAGATTGAAATTTGCAACTTTTGAAAAATGACATTTTCAAAATGAAAATCTGAACGGTCGGAGATAGGCTTTCGGGAATGCTCGCAAAAGATTCAGCGTATTCGAAAACCTTTATTTTCATACCAAACCTGCAAATATCTGACTTCGTTTAAGAAAAAATCGAATTTATTGATTTTCGATTTTCAATTTTCCAGTTCACTTTGGACTGCTCTCTGGAGTGCAATTCTCTATAGAATCATCAACTGTTAGGTTTAGTTGAATCAAAAAAGTAAGTATTATACACTCCATATCCTAAAACAGTAGTAGGACACCCTGATTTGTATGCAGAGGAGCAAATAGGTCATTTTAGGGGGGTCTAAGCCCTTGCTCATTTTTGACCCAAAAAATCGAGATTTTCGATATTAAGTTTTTGAGCTGGAATGGAAGCCTGATCAATGCTGATTACGAAACCGGAAATCCCAATTGGATCAGACGAATATAACAAGAGATATTGCAGATTGAAATTTGCAACTTTTGAAAAATGACTTTTCCAAAATGAAAATCTGAACGGTGGGAGATAGGCTTCCGGGAATGCTCGCAATAGATTCAGCGTATTTGAAAACCTTCATTTTCATACCAAACCTTCAAATATCTCACTTTGTTAAAAAAAAAAATCGAATTTATTTTTTTTCCGTTTTTCATTTTCCAGTCCACTTTGAACTGCTCTCTGGAGTGCAATTCTCTATTGAATAATCAACTGTTAGGTTTGGTTGAATCAAAAAAGTAAGTACTATACACTCCATATCCTAAGACAGTAGTAGGACACCCTGATTTTTATGCAGAGGAGCAAATAGGTCATTTAAGGGGGGTCTAAGCCCTTGCTCATTTTTGACCCAAAAAATCGAGATTTTCGATATTTAGTTTTCGAGCTGGAATGGAAGCCTTATCAATGCTGATTACGAAACCGGAAATCCTAATTGGATCAAACGAATATAACAAGAGATATTGCAGATTGAAATTTTCAACTTTTGAAAAATGACATTTCCAAAATGAAAATATGAACGGTGAGAGATAGGCTTTTGAGAATGCTCGCAATGGATTCAGCTTATTTGAACACCTATACTTTCATATCAAACTTTCAAATATCTGACTTCGTTTGAAAAGAAATCGAATTTATTGTTTTTCCATTTTTCATTTTCCAGATCACTTTGAACTGCTCTCTGGAGTGCAATTCTCTATTGAATAATCAACTGTTAGGTTTGGTTGAATCAAAAAAGTAAGTACTATACACTCCATATCCTAAGACAGTAGTAGGACACCCTGATTTTTATGCAGAGGTGCAAATAGGTCATTTTATGGGGGTCTAAGCCCTTGCTCCTTTTTGACCCAAAAAATCGAGATTTTCGATATTTAGTTGTTGAGCTGGAACGGGAGCCTGATCAATGCTGATTACGAAACCGGAAATCCCAATTGGATCAGACGAATATAACAAGAGATATTGCAGATTGAAATTTGCAACTTTTGAAAAATGCCATTTTCAAGATGAAAATCTGAACGGAGAGAGATAGGCTTTCAGGAATACTTGCTATAGATTCAGCATATTCGAAAACCTATATTTTCATGATGAACTTTCAAATATCCGACGTTTTTTAAAGAAAAATCGAATTTATCGTTTTTTCATTTTTCATTTTCCAGTTCACTTTGAACTGCTCTCTGGAGTGCAATTCTCTATTGAATCATCAAATGTTTAGTTTGGTGGAATCAACAAAGTAAGTATTATACACTCCATATCCTAGGACAGTAGTAGGACACCCTGATTTTTATGCAGAGGAGCAAATAGGTCATTTTAGGGGGGTCTAAGCCCTTGCTCATTTTTGACCCAAAAAATCGAGATTTTCGATATTTAGTTTTCGAGCTGGAATGGAAGCCTTATCAATGCTGATTACGAAACCGGAAATCCTAATTGGATCAAACGAATATAACAAGAGATATTGCAGATTGAAATTTTCAACTTTTGAAAAATGACATTTCCAAAATGAAAATATGAACGGTGAGAGATAGGCTTTTGAGAATGCTCGCAATAGATTCAGCGTATTTGGAAACCTTCATTTTCATACCAAGCCTTCAAATATCTGACTTTGTAAAAAAAAAAAACCGAATTTATTGTTTTTCCATTTTTCATTTTCCAGATCACTTTGAACTGCTCTCTAGAGTGCAATTCTCTATTTAATCATCGACTGTTAGGTTCGGTTGAATCAAAAATGTGAGTTTTATACACTCCATATCCTAAGACAGTAGTAGGACACCCTGATTTTTATGCAAAGGAGCAAATAGGTCATTTTATGGGGGTCTAAGCCCTTGCTCCTTTTTGACCCAAAAAATCGGGATTTTCGATATTTAGTTGTTGAGCTGGAACGGGAGCCTGATCAATGCTGATTACGAAACCGGAAATCCCAATTGGATCAGACGAATATAACAAGAGATATTGCAGATTGAAATTTGCAACTTTTGAAAAATGCCATTTTCAAGATGAAAATCTGAACGGAGAGAGATAGGCTTTCAGGAATACTTGCTATAGATTCAGCATATTCGAAAACCTATATTTTCATGATGAACTTTCAAATATCCGACGTTTTTTAAAGAAAAATCGAATTTATCGTTTTTTCATTTTTCATTTTTCAGTTCACTTTGAACTGCTCTCTGGAGTGCAATTCTCTATTGAATCATCAAATGTTTAGTTTGGTGGAATCAACAAAGTAAGTATTATACACTCCATATCCTAGGACAGTAGTAGGACACCCTGATTTTTATGCAGAGGAGCAAATAGGTCATTTTAGGGGGGTCTAAGCCCTTGCTCATTTTTGACCCAAAAAATCGAGATTTTCGATATTTAGTTTTCGAGCTGGAATGGAAGCCTTATCAATGCTGATTACGAAACCGGAAATCCTAATTGGATCAAACGAATATAACAAGAGATATTGCAGATTGAAATTTTCAACTTTTGAAAAATGACATTTCCAAAATGAAAATATGAAAGGTGAGAGATAGGCTTTTGAGAATGCTCGCAATAGATTCAGCGTATTTGAAAACCTTCATTTTCATACCAAGCCTTCAAATATCTGACTTAGTTTAAAAAAAAAACCGAATTTATTGTTTTTCCATTTTTCATTTTCCAGATCACTTTGAACTGCTCTCTGGAGTGCAATTCTCTATTGAATCATCGACTGTTAGGTTCGGTTGAATCAAAAAAGTGAGTTTTATACACTCCATATCCTAAGACAGTAGTAGGACACCCTGATTTTTATGCAAAGGAGCAAATAGGTCATTTTATGGGGGTCTAAGCCCTTGCTCCTTTTTGACCCAAAAAATCGAGATTTTCGATATTAAGTTGTTGAGCTGGCACGGGAGCCTTATCAATGCTGATTACGAAACCGGAAATCCCAATTGGATCAGACGAATATAACAAGAGATATTGCAGATTGAAATTTGCAACTTTTGCAAAATGACATTTTCAAGATGAAAATCTGAACGGAGAGAGATAGGCTTTCAGGAGTACTTGTTATAGATTCAGCATATTCGAAAACCTATATTTTCATGATGAACTTTCAAATATCGGAAGTTGTTTGTAGAAAAATCGAATATTGTTTTTCCATTTTTCATTTTCCAGTTCAATTTGAACTGCTCTCTGGAGTGCAATTCTCTATTGAATCATCAACTGTTTAGTTTGGTGGAATCAACAAAGTAAGTATTATACACTCCATATCCTAAGACAGTAGTTGAACTTCCTGATTTTCAGGCAGAAGAGCAAATAGGTCATTTTAGGGGGTCTAACCCCTTGCTCATTTTTGAACCAAAAAATCGACATTTTCGATTTTTAGTTTTTGCGCTGAAATGGAAGCCTCATCAACGCTGATTACGAAACCGGAAATCCCAATTGGATCAGACGAATATAACAAGAGATATTGCAGATTGAAATTTGCAACCTTTGGAAAATGACATTTCCAAAATGAAAATCTGAACGGTGGGAGATAGGCTTTCGGGAATGCCTGCAATAGATTCAGCGTATTTGAGAACCTTTATTTTCATATCAAACCTTCAAATATCTGACTTCGTAAAAAAAAAATCGAATTTATTGATTTTCGCTTTTCAATTTTCCAGTTCACTTTGAACTGCTCTCTGGAGTGCAATTCTCTATAGAATCATCAACTTTTAGGTTTAGTTGAATCAAAAAAGTAAGTACCATACACTCCATATCCTAAGACAGTAGTAGGACACCCTGATTTTTATGCAGAGGAGCAAATAGGTCATTTTAGGGGGGTCTCCCTTGCTCATTTTTGACCCAAAAAATCGAGATTTTCGATATTTAGTTTTTGAGCTGGAATGGAAGCCTAATCAATGCTGATAACGAAACCGGAAATCCCAATTGGATCAGACGAATATAACAAGAGATTTTGCAGATTGAAATTTGCAACTTTTGAAAAATGCCATTTTCAAGATGAAAATCTGAACGGTGAGAGATAGGCTTTTGAGAATGCTCGCAATGGATTCAGCTCATTTGAAAACCTATATTTTCATATCAAACTCTCGAATATCTGACTTCGTTTGAAAAAAAAACTCGAATTTATTGTTTTTCCATTTTTCATTTTCCAGTTCACTTTGAACTGCTCTCTGGAGTGCAATTCTCTATTGAATCATCACCTGTTGGATTTGATGGAATCAAAAAAGTAAGTATTATACACTCCATATCCTAAAACAGTAGTAGGACACCCTGATTTGTATGCAGAGGAGCAAATAGGTCATTTTAGGGGGGTCTAAGCCCTTGCTCATTTTTGACCCAAAAAATCGAGATTTTCGATATTTAGTTGTTGAGCTGGAATCAAAGCCTGATCAATGCTGATAACGAAACCGGAAATCCCAATTGGATCAGACGAATATAACAAGAGATTTTGCAGATTGAAATTTGCAACTTTTGAAAAATGCCATTTTCAAGATGAAAATCTGAACGGAGAGAGATAGGCTTTCAGGAATACTTGCTATAGATTCAGCATATTCGGAAACCTATATTTTCATGATGAAATTTCAAATATCCGACCTTGTTAAAAAAAAAATCGAATTTATTGTTTTTCCATTTTTTAATTTTCCAGTTCAATTTGAACTGCTCTCTGGAGTGCAATTCTCTATTGAATCATCAACTGTTTAGTTTGGTAGAATCAACAAAGTAAGTATTATACACTCCATATCCTAAGACAGTAGTTGAACTTCCTGATTTTCAGGCAGAAGAGCAAATAGGTCATTTTAGGGGGGTCTAACCCCTTGCTCATTTTTGACCCAAAAAATCGAGATTTTCGATTTTTAGTTTTTGCGCTTGAACGGAAGCCTCATCAACGCTGATTACGAAACCGGAAATCCCAATTAGATCAGACGAATATAACAAGAGATATTGCAGATTGAAATTTGCAACTTTTGAAAAATGCCATTTTCAAGATGAAAATCTGAACGGAGAGAGATAGGCTTTCAGGAATACTTGCTATAGATTCAGCATATTCGGAAACCTATATTTTCATGATGAACTTTCAAATATCCGACGTTGTTCAAAGAAAAATCGAATTTATTGTTTTTCCATTTTTCATTTTCCAGTTCAATTTGAACTGCTCTCTGGAGTGCAATTCTCTATTGAACTGTTTGGTTTGGTGGAATCAACAAAGTAAGTATCATACACTCCATATCCTAAGACAGTAGTTGAACTTCCTGATTTTCAGGCAGAAAAGCAAATAGGTCATTTTAGGGGGGTCTAACCCCTTGCTCATTTTTGACCCAAAAAATCGAGATTTTCGATTTTTAGTTTTCGCGCTGAAACGGAAGCCTCATCAACGCTGATTACGAAACCGGAAATCCCAATTGGATCAGACGAATATAACAAGAGATATCGCAGATTGAAATTTGCAACTTTTGAAAAATGACATTTCCAAAATGAAAATCTGATCGGTGGGATATAGGCTTTCCAGAATGCTCGCAATGGATTCAGCTTATTCGAAAACCTATATTTTCATGATAAACTTTCAAATATCTGATTTTGTTTAAAAAAAAATCGAATTTATTGTTTTTCAATTTTTCATTTTCCAGTTCACTTTGGAGTGCTCTCTAGAGTGCAATTCTCTATTGAATCATCAACTGTTAGGTTCGGTTGAATCGAAAAAGTGAGTTTCATACACTCCATATCCTAAGACAGTAGTAGGACACCCTGATTTTTATGCAAAGGGGTCATTTTAGGGGGGTCTAACCCCTTGCTCATTTTTGACCCAAAAAATCGAGATTTTCGATATTTAGTTTTTGAGCTGGAATGGAAGCCTTATCAATGCTGATTACGAAACCGGAAATCCCAATTGGATCAGACGAATAAACAAGAGATATTGCAGATTGCAATTTTCAACTGTTGAAAAATGACATTTCCAAAATGAAAACCTGATCGGTGAGAGATAGGCTTTCCAGAATGCTCGCAATGGATTCAGCTTATTTGAATACCTATATTTTCATGATAAATTTTCAAATATCTGACTTTGTTTAAAAAAAAATCGAATTTATTGATTTTCGATTTTCAATTTTCCAGTTCACTTTGAACTGCTCTCTGGAGTGCAATTCTCTATAGAATCATCAACTGTTAGGTTTGGTTGAATCAAAAAAGTAAGTACCATACACTCCATATCCTAAGACAGTAGTAGGACACCCTGATTTTTATGCAGAGGAGCAAATAGGTCATTTTAGGGGGGTCTCCCTTGCTCATTTTTGACCCAAAAAATCGAGATTTTCGATATTTAGTTTTTGAGCTGGAATGGAGGGCTAATCAATGTTGATTACGAAACCGGAATTCCCAATTAGATCAGACGAATATAACAAGAGATATTGCAGATTGAAATTTGCAACTTTTGAAAAATGCCATTTTCAAGATGAAAATCTGAACGGAGAGAGATAGGCTTTCAGGAATACTTGCTATAGATTCAGCATATTCGGAAACCTTTATTTTCATGATGAACTTTCAAATATCCGACGTTGTTCAAAGAAAAATCGAATTTATTGTTTTTCCATTTTTCATTTTCCAGATCACTTTGAACTGCTCTCTGGAGTGCAATTCTCTATTGAATCATCAACTGTTAGGTTCGGTTGAATCAAAAAAGTGAGTTTTATACACTCCATATCCTAAGACAGTAGTAGGACACCCTGATTTTTATGCAGAGGAGCAAATAGGTCATTTTATGGGGGTCTAAGCCCTTGCTCCATTTTGTCCCAAAAAATCGAGATTTTCGATATTTAGTTGTTGAGCTGGAACGGAAGCCTGATCAATGCTGATTACGAAACCGGAAATCCCAATTGGATCAGACGAATATAACAAGAGATATTGCAGATTGAAATTTTCAACTGTTGAAAAATGACATTTCCAAAATGAAAATCTGATCGGTGAGAGATAGGCTTTCCAGAATGCTCGCAATGGATTCCGCTTATTTGAAAACCTATATTTTCATGATGAACTTTCAAATATCTGACTTTATTTAAAAAAAAATCGAATTTATTGTTTTTCAATTTTTCATTTTCCAGTTCACTTTGGAGTGCTCTCTAGAGTGCAATTCTCTATTGAATCATCAACTGTGAGGTTCGGTTGAATCGAAAAAGTGAGTTTCATACACTCCATATCCTAAGACAGTAGTAGGACACCCTGATTTTTATGCAAAGGGGTCATTTTAGGGGGGTCTAACCCCTTGCTCATTTTTGACCCAAAAAATCGAGATTTTCGATATTTAGTTTTTGAGCTGAAATGGAAGCCTTATCAATGCTGATTACGAAACCGGAAATCCCAATTGGATCAGCTGAATATACAAGAGATATTGCAGATTGAAATTTTCAACTGTTGAAAAATGACATTTCCAAAATGAAAATCTGATCGGTGAGAGATAGGCTTTCCAGAATGCTCGCAATGGATTCAGCTTATTTGAAGACCTATATTTTCATGATAAACTCTCAAATATCTGACTTTGTTTAAAAAAAAAATCGAATTTATTGATTTTCGATTTTCAATTTTCCAGTTCACTTTGAACTGCTCTCTGGAGTGCAATTCTCTATAGAATCATCAACTGTTAGGTTTGGTTGAATCAACAAAGTAAGTATTATACACTCCATATCCAAAGACAGTAGTAGGACACCCTGATTTCCATGCAAAGGGGTCATTTTAGGGGGGTCTAACCCCTTGCTCATTTTTGACCCAAAAAATCGAGATTTTCGATATTTAGTTTTTGAGCTGGAATGGAAGCCTTATCAATGCTGATTACGAAACCGGAAATCCCAATTGTATCAGACGAATATACAAGAGATATTGCAGATTGAAATTTTCAACTGTTGAAAAATGACATTTCCAAAATGAAAATCTGATCGGTGAGAGATAGGCTTTCCAGAATGCTCGCAATGGATTCAGCTTATTTGAAAACCTATATTTTCATGATAAACTTTCAAATATCTGACTTTGTTTAAAAAAAAATCGAATTTAGTGTTTTTCAATTTTTCATTTTCCAGTTCACTTTGGACTGCTCTCTGGAGTGCAATTCTCTATCGAATCATAAACTGTTAGGTTTGGTTGAATCAAAAAAGTAAGTATTATACACTCCATATCCCTAAAACAGTAGTAGGACACCCTGATTTGTATGCAGAGGAGCAAATAGGTCATTTTAGGGGGGGTCTAAGCCCTTGCTCATTTTTGACCCAAAAAATCGAGATTTTCGATATTTAGTTTTTGAGCTGGAATGGAAGCCTTATCAATGCTGATTACGAAACCGGAAATCCCAATTGTATCAGACGAATATACAAGAGATATTGCAGATTGAAATTTTCAACTGTTGAAAAATGACATTTCCAAAATGAAAATCTGATCGGTGAGAGATAGGCTTTCCAGAATGCTCGCAATGGATTCAGCTTATTTGGATACCTATATTTTGTGACGAACCAGATTTTGCTCCGCCACAAAAAATTAAATTTTTCAACCGATACTTGCATAATAATGCCTGATAACCGAGATATTTTTGAAGAAAACCGAAATACTGTCATAGGGGGTGTACCGATAACAATAGTTGTGTGTTACGATTGAAAGGAGCCTTACCGATAATTGTTAGTTCATAGTTTTCCACCGGTCAGTCCATGTTAGTAGGAAAGACCGTATCTCTTATGTTTTCAGAATTCATTTATTTTAATAATTCTTTCCGTTCCACCATTTTTTGTTTGCTCTGAAAAAGTTCTCATAACTTTTTCTACTTTCCTTCTCATCCGTTGCCTCTGTCTTTTTCTGGACCAATTGAATAACAGTATCATTTTTGCTTTATCCAATGGATTGGTGAGTTTCCCATAGGGGGGAGAGTTTTTCCGAGTAGGGAGGGGATATTTCTTCGCGGCCCTGGAAGGTGAAGAAAAAAAAAAGAGACAATCGTTGTTGAGAGGTGAACGAGTGGAGTGTGTGCAAAGTTAGTAAAACCGTACTTACGAAGCAAAGGAAAATCTAAGGCAAGTGATTGTTGAAATTATTACCGCTTCATTGCACCTTTATGGAAAAATATTCTCTCTGACTTTTGCTTGGCTAAAAATCCGAATTAACCGTAGATTGACCATTTCCTGCTGTTTATAGCTTTCCGTTACCGTAGGGTGACATTTGGGTCCCAGGAGGACGTTGGGCCCCCCTGATTTCTCCGATTCCTGAAAATTTGACCGCTTCATCCCGATTTCCAACCGTTTGAATTATAGTTATAGGTTAGATTCGCCGAGCACAGAGTTGGGATTTCATAACCGTCAAATACCCTCACCGCCGGACTCTGTGGCCGCTGTTTGACAGCCAGCCCGCTTGAGGTCACCGAGAGAGAGAGAGAGACCGAAGGACACCGGATCATAGACAAACCACCGAGACAGAGATAGAGGGCGTACCCCGGTGAACTGGTGTTTTCAAATTTCGACCTGACTGAATTCCGTTGATTATTTTTAAAACCGTTCGTACTTTTCATTCAATTGTGTCTTGCCTTAGTTGAAATATTTCTCCGAAACCGTGCATGTTTCTTTGCACCCAGTTTAATTGAAACTTGACTTATTTCCGTATATTTTTCCGAAACCGTTCTTTGCACTTAGTTTAATTGAAACTTGACTTCCTTCCGTATATTTTTCCGAGACCGTGCATGTTTCTTTGCACTTAGTTTAATTGAAACTTGACTTACTTCCGTATATTTTTCCGAAACCGTGCATGTTTCTTTGCACCCAGTTTAATTGAAACTTGACTTATTTCCGTATATTTTTCCGAAACCGTTCTTTGCACTTAGTTTAATTGAAACTTGACTTCCTTCCGTATATTTTTCCGAGACCGTGCATGTTTCTTTGCACTTAGTTTAATTGAAACTTGACTTACTTCCGTATATTTTTCCGAAACCGTGCATGTTTCTTTGCACTTAGTTTAATTGAAACTTGACTTACTTCCGTATATTTTTCCGAAACCGTGCATGTTTCTTTGCCCTTAGTTTGATTGAGACTTGACTTACTTCCGTATATTTTTCCGAAACCGTGCATGTTTCTTTGCACTTAGTTAGTTGAGACTTGACTTACTTCCGTATATTTCCGAAACCGTCCATTTTCCTGAAGTGAAATTTTGCCAGCCGTCCAGCGCCGACCAGACACAGCCGTTGACGTCCACGCTTTAGTGTACCTGTCTATTCTCTTTTGTGTATAGTTTATTGTAATAGAAATAAATAGTTGAACATTTATTTTTGTTGCCAATTATTTTGCCAGTGAGAGTCTATTTATTAAATCAGTTTCATCTAAGAGTTTAGTTAGAAGAGGTAAGTACTCTTTCTGACGCCTAAAGACCGTTGAAAAGCAGACACTTAGAAGACGCTACCGCCCTAGTCTTCATCGATACCCTTCTCCACTGATACTCAAGTCTACCCGGGCTCTCCAATTCTTTGGGGATTCTGTGAGAGACGTGGGGTTTGACTGATTGCCCCACTGGCGCCCGAGCAACCGTAAGGAGCTGCCAGAGTACGAAAAGTCTATCACATCTGGCGCCCGAGCAGGGACTTCTGCTGTTTTGTGAGTAGTTCCTGTTACCGTAACCGTACCGTTTTCTTTAAATACTCTTCACTGGCAAATTGGTAACCGTTCTTTGTTTCTGGCATATATCCGTATAGTACATATTGTAAATCTTTATTCTGAGTTTCTGGTACCGTGAAAATGGATGTCAACCGACTGAAAAGTGACGAACTTACGTGGGAGTTGGAGGCAAGAGGCTGCACCGTGGGACACACCGTTCAGGAGAAAAGAGCTCAACTGAGAAGGGCCATCCATTCCGATATACCGTTCATTCCAAGAGATGAAATTGACCAGGCACAGGAAATTGGGGTTTGTGGTGCCAAGTTGTTCGACTTGATGGGAGAGATATGTGAGTTCGATTTTAATAATAGAGACAATGAGTTGCAGCGCATTAGGAGCCGGCTACTGCACGTTCAAGGCCGACTGAGAAGTCTATCTCCGGAAGCTGTCAGTCTGCTTCACAAGAAAACCGAGCTGGAGCACTCTCTGAAGATGGCTATGAGATTGCTGGAGAATACTCACTGGTTAGGTGGTATTCCAGAGAACCTGTCAGCCGGAACACCGTCGCTGATTGACCAGGAATTACCGGACTGCGCATCTAGACTTGGTCCAGGTCTGATTCCGTGCTCAACCACCGTTGGAGAAGCAGACCTGTTGAACTTGGGAGAGGATTGTGACATTTCCCGACCGACCACTCATGATGACCGGCTGCAGCAAAACCGACAAGAAGTTTGCAGATTATTAACCGAACAAATTGAACGTACTTTTTTGCAGAAACAACCTTCCTACCACCGACCGCCCGCCGACATCCTCCCATTTACCGTTGAACAAGCACTGCCAACCGACCGAACCAGTGAGCAAAACAGACCGTTAATAACATCCCCTGAGTCGAGGCGATTGACGAGGGAGTTTGCCGAATCAACCAGGAGAGTTTCATTTGCCTCATCTCCTACCGATACCGCTGGGATGAGAGAAGTAAGAAGCGAAGTACCGACGACCAAGGAAGCCGAACTGACGACCGAATACCCGCCGATGAAACCGCCGAAAACCACCGACCATTCCACCGTTCCTACCGTTCCTGTGTGGAAATGGAACCTGACGTTCGATGGGTCAACCAGTGTGACCTCATTCCTGGAGGAGGCTGAGTATCTTGCCGAGGCTAGAAAGGTGAGCCACGAACAGTTATTCGAGTCAATATACGAGCTGTTACGTAGAGATGCAAGAGACTGGTACATTCCCCGGAGAGGCACCTTCACCGACTGGACCGACTTCAAAGAACAACTCCGAGAGGCCTTTCTTCCTCCCGACTACGAGGACATCCTTTTGGAGGAAATCAAGAAACGCACTCAAGGAACCGATGAACGACTCTTGTTGTATGTAACTCGAATGCAAAATCTGTTTCAGAAGCTGACCGTAAAGCGACCGACCGAGGAAGAACAGGTGAATATCATCCGACGACGTTTACTGCCAGAACTGCAAACCGCCCTGGCCTTCCAACCGACTTCAACCATAGAAGAACTGCTCCGAAAAGGAAAAGTTTTTGAAATGGTCAAATGGCAAACCGCTAACTATGCTTCGCCACCGATCCAAAAGAGTCTCATCAACGAACCGCATCTTACCTTCCGAAATTCCCCACCGAACGTCAAACCGATCGGAATGCACCTGAACACTCCGAACCACACCGAACCGTCTGAAAAACCGAAAGTAGCTCAGAGCTCTGCAATACCCCAGCGACAGGATGAACCGAAAAAGTCGAACCGACCGTCAACCGAACCCCAGTGCTGGAGATGTGGTGGCAAGGGTCATCTCCGAGCACAATGCACCTCGAAACCGCTGCTGTTCTGCTCTCGATGTGGTAAGAGGGGTGTCATGTCTAGGGATTGTAAGTGTCCGTTAAACTACTAAGGAACTGTCCGAAACCGGGGATCCGTCAGTTCCAAGCAACCCCATCCTCGGTCCATGAGAAAGAAAAACCTACCGATTACCGTCCGATAATTAATGTTTTTGTAGGAGACAAGGAGTTCCCAGCACTGTTGGACACCGGAGCCACCAGGTCCTTTATCAGCAGTGAAGTGGCCGCCTACTGCAGGGTAGTGGGTATACAACCGGATTATGTTAGGGACGTTACCACCACCGTCGCTAACGGAAGTTCAATACCGATTAAAGAAATATATACCGCACCGGTCCGAATTGGGTCTGAAATTATGGAAGCTAAATTGTTGTTAGTTTCAGATTTACCGATCAATGTAGTACTGGGAATGGATATACTGAGGACACACAACTTTTCCATTAATCTCCAAACCGCCGAATGTTTCCTGAATGGAAGGTCCATCCAAGCCCGGCTCAGCGAGCCAGAGAACCGAGGACAACTACATGCGATAGGACCGCTTTTGTCGAACCTGAGTGGAGAAGAGAAAGTCAGGCTGGAGGAGTTTCTACAGACCGAATTGCAGGCATTCGAGAAGCTCCGAGGAACAACTCCACTGATACAACACCGAATTAAACTCAAACCAGGCACCGAACCGATCAAGCAACGTTACCGTCCCCAAAATCCGAAGATGCAGGAGATAATAAACAATGAGGTCGACCGAATGCTGGCCGAAGGCATTATAGAACCGTCTTCATCCCCGTGGAGTTCACCGATAGTAATTGTCAAGAAAAAGGATGGTAAACCCCGATTTTGTATAGATTTCCGAATGGTTAACAATGTCTCCGTTAAAGATGCCTATCCGTTGCCTTATATTTCAGGAATTTTAGACAAGTTGAGAAAAGCCAAGTATATATCCACTATTGATTTGAAACAGGGTTATTGGCAGGTACCGTTAGCCCCCGAGAGTCGACCGATCACCGCATTTACCGTCCCTGGCCGTGGGCTGTTCCAGTTCAAAGTAATGGCTTTTGGTCTGCATTCCGCACCGGCATCCTTTCAACGTCTTTTAGACCGAGTTATTGGCCCTGAGATGGAACCGGATGCATTTGCGTACCTACTTGGATGACATAGTAGTTCTTGGAGAAACATTGGACGAACATCTTGACAACTTAAGGAAAGTTTTCCACCGCCTCAGGGAGGCCAACCTGCAATTAAATCCGGAAAAATGTGAGTTTGTAAGAAAATCATTGAAGTATCTGGGACATGTAGTAACCGAGGACGGCATTTGTACCGATCCTGATAAGATTTCAGCCATAAATGAGATGCCTGCACCGAAATCCGTACGAGAGTTGAGAAGTTTCCTTGGTGTTGCTTCATGGTACCGAAGATTCATCGAAGACTTCTCCGAAGTTGTGACTCCGTTGACCGCATTACTCAAGAAGAAGCAAACCTGGAAATGGGGGACCGCCCAACAGACCGCTTTTGAGACCCTGAAACAGAAATTGACCCACTCACCGGTATTGGCCTGTCCGGACTTTTCAAAACCGTTCGTCCTTCAAACCGATGCATCCGATGCAGGACTGGGAGCTGCCCTGACACAGACCGTTGATGGACAGGAAAAAGTAATCGCTTATGCTAGCAGGACCTTGTCAGGTCCAGAGAAAAATTACTCTGTTACAGAAAAGGAATGTCTGGCAATAGTTTGGAGCATTGACAAGCTGCGTCCGTATCTAGAAGGCTACCGTTTTACCGTTATAACCGACCACATGAGCTTGCGATGGCTGCAATCTATCAAGTCTCCCACCGGAAGAATTGCGAGATGGAGCATATTTCTACAGCAATACGACTTCGAGATAAAGTGCATGTGCATGTGCATCTCAATTCGAAAACTGTGTGAAATTTCAAGATTTGGTTCGAATTGAATCAACAGTTTTCGAGGAATTGATATCACACTTTGCCGAATTGACCACTGAAATCTCAATTCCTATCTGAACTATCGAACTGAAATTCAACATGTGCATCTCAATTCGAAAACTACGTGCAGTTTCAAGATTTGGTTCGAATCGATCCAATAGTTCCTTAGGAATTGAAATGATATTTTGCCGAATCGACTACTGAAATCTTCATTCCTATCAGAACTAACGATCTGAAATTCAACATGTGCATCTCAATTCGAAAACTATGTGCAGTTTCAAGATTTGGCTCGAATTGGTTCAACAGTTTTTGAGGAATTGATATCACACTTTGCCGAATAGACCACTGAAATCTCAATTCCTATCAGAACTATCGAACTGAAATTCAACATATGCATCTCATTTCGAAAATTATGTTCAGTTTCAAGATTTGGTTCGAATTGATCCAACAGTTTTCGAGGAATTGATATCACAATTTGCCGAATAGACCACTAGAATCTCAATTCTGTCAATATCTGCACTATCGAACTGAAATTCAACATGTGCATCTCAATTCGAAAACTATGTGCAGTTTCAAGATTTGGTTCGAATTGATACAACAGTTTTTGAGGAATTGATATCACACTTTGCCGAAGAGACCACTGAAATCTCAATTCCTATCTGAACTATCGAACTGAAATTCAACATGTGCATCTCAATTCGAAATCTATGTGCAGTTTCAAGATTTGGTTCGAATTGATCCAACAGTTTTCGAGGAATTGATATCACACTTTGTCGATTTGACCACTGAAATCTCAATTCCTATCAGAACTATCGAACTGAAATTCAACATGTGCATCTCAATCCGAAAACTATGTGCAGTTTCAAGATTTGGTTCGAATTGATCCAATAGTTCCTTAGGAATTGAAATGATATTTTGTCGAATCGACTTCTGAAATCTCCATTATCGAACTAAAATTCAACATGTGCATCACAAATCAAAAACTGTGTACAGTTTCGGGATTTGGGACGAATTGATCCAATAGTTCCTTAGGAATTGAAATGATATTTTGTCGATTCGACCACTGAAATCTCAATTCCTATCTGAACTATCGAACTGAATTTCAACATGTGCAACTCATTTCGAAAACTATGTGCAGTTTCAAGATTTGGTTCGAATTGAACCAAGAGTTTTCGAGGAATTGATATCACACTTTTCCGTATAGATCACTGAAATCTCAATTCTTATCTGCACTATCGAACTGAAATTCAACATGTGCATCTCAATTCGAAAACTATGTGCAGTTTCAAGATTTGGTTCGAATTGATCCAATAGTACCTCAGGAATTGAAATGATATTTTGCCGAATCGACTACTGAAATCTTCATTCCTACTGAAATTCAACATGTGCATCTCAATCCGAAAACAATGTAAAGTTTCAAGATTTGGTTCGAAATTCGACACTTTGCCGAATAGACCACTGAAATCTCAATTCCTATCAGAACTATCGAACTGAAATTCAACATATGCATCTCATTTCGAAAAGTATGTTCAGTTTCAAGATTTGGTTCGAATTGATCCAACAGTTTTCTAGGAATTGATATCACAATTTGTCGATTTGACCACTGAAATCTCAATTCCTATCTGAACTATCGAACTGAAATTCAACATGTGCATCTCAATTCGAAATCTATGTGCAGTTTCAAGATTTGGTTCGAATTGATCCAACAGTTTTCGAGGAATTGATATCACACTTTGTCGATTTGACCACTGAAATCTCAATTCCTATCTGAACTATCGAACTGAAATTCAACATGTGCATCTCAATCCGAAAACTATGTGCAGTTTCAAGATTTGGTTCGAATTGATCCAATAGTTCCTTAGGAATTGAAATGATATTTTGTCGAATCGACTTCTGAAATCTCCATTATCGAACTAAAATTCAACATGTGCATCACAAATCAAAAACTGTGTACAGTTTCGGGATTTGGGTCGAATTGATCCAATAGTTCCTTAGGAATTGAAATGATATTTTGTCGATTCGACCACTGAAATCTCAATTCCTATCTGAACTATCGAACTGAATTTCAACATGTGCAACTCATTTCGAAAACTATGTGCAGTTTCAAGATTTGGTTCGAATTGAACCAACAGTTTTCGAGGAATTGATATCACACTTTGCCGTATAGATCACTGAAATCTCAATTATTATCTACACTATCGAACTGAAATTCAACATGTGCATCTCAATTCGAAAACTATGTGCAGTTTCAAGATTTGGTTCGAATTGATCCAACAGTTTTCGAGGAATTGATATCACACTTTGCCGAATTGACCACTGAAATCTCAATTCCTATCTGAACTATCGAACTGAAATTCAAAATGTGCATCTCAATTCGAAAACTATGTGCAGTTTCAAGATTTGGTTCGAATCGATCCAATAGTTCCTTAGGAATTGAAATGATATTTTGCCGAATCGACTACTGAAATCTCCATTCCTATCAGAACTATCGATCTGAAATTCAACATGTGCATCTCAATTCGAAAACTATGTGCAGTTTCAAGATTTGGGTCGAATTGGTTCAACAGTTTTTGAGGAATTGATATCACACTTTGCCGAATAGACCACTGAAATCTCAATTCCTATCTGCACTATCGAACTGAAATTAAACATGTGCATCTCAATTCGAAAACTATGTGCAGTTTCAAGATTTGGTTCGAATTGATCCAACAGTTTTCGAGGAATTGATATCACACTTTGCCGAATTGACCACTGAAATCCCAATTCCTATCTGAACTATCGAACTGAAATTCAAACTGTGCATCTCAATTCGAAAACTATGTGCAGTTTCAAAATTTGGTTCGAATTGATCCAATAGTTTTCGAGGAATTGATATCACACTTTGCCGAATTGACCACTGAAATCTCAATTCCTATCTGAGCTATCGAACTGAAATTCAACATGTGCATCTATATTCGAAAACTATGTGCAGTTTCAAAATTTGGTTCGAATTGATCCAACAATTTTCGAGGAATTGATATCACACTTTGCCGAATTGACCACTGAAATCTCAATTCTTATCTGAGCTATCGAACTGAAATTCAACATGTACATCTCAATCCGAAAACTATGTGCAGTTTCAAGATTTGGTTCGAATTGATCCAACAGTTTTCGAGGAATTGATATCACACTTTGCCGAATTGACCACTGAAATCTCAATTCCTATCTGATCTATCGAACTGAAATTCAACATGTGCATCTCAATCCGAAAACTATGTGCAGTTTCAAGATTTGTTTCGAATTGATCCAATAGTTCCTTAGGAATTGAAATGATATTTTGCCGAATCGACTACTGAAATCTTCATTCCTATCAGAACTATCGATCTTTAATTCAACATGTCCATCTCAATTCGAAAACTATGTGCAGTTTCAAGATTTGGGTCGAATTGTTTCGACAGTTTTTGAGGAATTGATATCACACTTTGCCGAATAGACCACTGAAATCTCAATTCCTATCTGCACTATCGAACTGAAATTCAACATGTGCATCTATATTCGAAAACTATGTGCAGTTTCAAAATTTGGTTCGAATTGATCCAACAGTTTTCGAGGAATTGATATCACACTTTGCCGAATTGACCACTGAAATCTCAATTCTTATCTGAGCTATCGAACTGAAATTCAACATGTACATCTCAATCCGAAAACTATGTGCAGTTTCAAGATTTGGTTCGAATTGATCCAACAGTTTTCGAGGAATTGATATCACACTTTGCCGAATTGACCACTGAAATCTCAATTCCTATCTGAGCTATCGAACTGAAATTCAACATGTGCATCTCAATCCGAAAACTATGTGCAGTTTCAAGATTTGTTTCGAATTGATCCAATAGTTCCTTAGGAATTGAAATGATATTTTGCCGAATCGACTACTGAAATCTTCATTCCTATCAGAACTATTGATCTGAAATTCAACATGTGCATCTCAATTCGAAAACTATGTGCAGTTTCAAGATTTGGGTCGAATTGGTTCAACAGTTTTTGAGGAATTGATATCACACTTTGCCGAATAGACCACTGAGATCTCAATTCCTATCTGCACCATCGAACTGAAATTCAACATGTGCATCTCAATTCGAAAACTATGTGCAGTTTCAACATTTGGTTCGAATTGATCCAACAGTTTTCGAGGAATTGATATCACACTTTGCCGAATTGTCCACTGAAAGCTCAATTCCTATCTGAGCTATCGAACTGAAATTCAACATGTGCATCTCAATCCGAAAACTATGTGCAGTTTCAAGATTTGTTTCGAATTGATCCAATAGTTCCTTAGGAATTGAAATGATATTTTGCCGAATCGACTACTGAAATCTTCATTCCTATCAGAACTATTGATCTGAAATTCAACATGTGCATCTCAATTCGAAAACTATGTGCAGTTTCAAGATTTGGGTCGAATTGGTTCAGCAGTTTTTGAGGAATTGATATCACACTTTGCCGAATAGACCACTGAGATCTCAATTCCTATCTGCACTATCGAACTGAAATTCAACATGTGCATCTCAATTCGAATACTATGTGCAGTTTCAACATTTGGTTCGAATTGATCCAACAGTTTTCGAGGAATTGATATCACACTTTGCCGAATTGACCACTGAAATCTCAATTCCTATCTGCACTATCGAACTGAAATTCAACATGTGCATCTCAATTCGAAAACTATGTGCAGTTTCAAGATTTGGTTGGTTGGTTGGAATTGATCCAAAAGTTTTCGAGGAATTGATATGACACTTTGCCGAATTGACCACTGAAATCACAATTCCTATCTGAACTATCGAACTAAAATTCAACATGTGCATCTCAAATCGAAAACTGTGTACAGTTTCGGGATTTGGGTCGAATTGATCCAATAGTTCCTTAGGAATTGAAATGATATTTTGTCGATTCGACCACTGAAATCTCAATCTTCATTCCTATCAGAACTATCGATCTTTAATTCAACATGTGCATCTATATTCGAAAACTATGTGCAGTTTCAAGATTTGGGTCGAATTGTTTCAACAGTTTTTGAGGAATTGATATCACACTTTGCCGAATAGACCACTTAAATCTCAATTCCTATCTGCACTATCGAACTGAAATTCAACATGTGCATCTCAATTCGAAAACTATGTGCAGTTTCAAGATTTGGTTCGAATTGATCCAACAGTTTTCGAGGAATTGATATCACACTTTGAAGAATTGACCACTGAAATCTCAATTCCTATCTGAACTATCGAACTGAAATTCAACATGTGCATCTCAATCCGAAAACTATGTGCAGTTTCAAGGTTTGGTTCGAATTGATCCAATAGTTCCTTAGGAATTGAAATGATATTTTGCCGAATCGACTACTGAAATCTTCATTCCTATCAGAACTATTGATCTGAAATTCAACATGTGCATCTCAATTCGAAAACTATGTGCAGTTTCAAGATTTGGTTCGAATCGATCCAATAGTTCCCAAGGAATTGAAATGATATTTTGCCGAATCGACTACTGAAATCTTCATTCCTATCAGAACTATCGATCTGAAATTCAACATGTGCATCTCAATTTGAAAACTATGTGCAGTTTCAAGATTTGGGTCGAATTGGTTCAACAGTTTTTGAGGAATTGATATCACACTTTGCCGAATAGACCACTGAAATCTCAATTCCTATCTGCACTATCGAACTGACATTCAACATGTGCATCTCAATTCAAAAACTATGTGCAGTTTCAAGATTTGGTTCGAATTGATCCAACAGTTTTCGAGGAATTGATATCACACTTTGCCAAATTGACCACTGAAATCTCAATTCTATCGAACTATCGAACTGAAATTCAACATGTGCATCTCAATTCGAAAACTGTGTGAAATTTCAAGATTTGGTTCGAATGATGCACATGTTGAATTTCTGATCGATAGTTCTGATTGGAATGAAGATTTCAGTAGTCGATTCAGCAAAATATCATTTCAATTCTTAAGGAACTATTGGATCGATTCGAACCAAATCTTGAAACTGCACATAGTTTTCGGATTGAGATGCACATGTTGAATTTCAGTTCGATAGTTCTGATAGGAATTGAGATTTCAGTGGTCAATTCGGCATAGTGTGATATCAATTCCTCGAAAATTGTGGGATCACTTCAAACCAAATCTTGAACCTCCACATAGTTTTCGAATTGAGATGCACATGTTGAATTTCAGTTCGATAGTGCAGATAGGAATTGAGATTTCAGTGGTCAATTCGGCAAAGTGTGATATCAATTCCTCGAAAACTATTGGATCAATTCGAACCAAATCTTGAACTGCACATAGTTTTCGAATTGAGATGCACATGTTGAATTTCAGTTCGATAGTTCAGATAGGAATTGAGATTTCAGTGGTCAATTCGGCGAATTGTGATATCAATTCCTTGAAAACTGTTGGATCAATTCGAACCAAATCTTGAAACTGCAGATAGTTTTCGAATTGAGATGCACATGTCGAATTTCAGTTCGATAGTTGAGATAGGAATTGAGATTTGACTGATCAATTCGGCAAAGTGTGATATCAATTCCTCGAAAACTCTTAGACCAATTCGACCCAAATCTTGGAACTGCACATAGTTTTCGAATTGAGATGCACATGTTGAATTTCAGATCGATAGTTCTGATAGGAATGAAGATTTCAGTAGTCGATTCGGCAAAATATCATTTCAATTCCTAAGGAACTATTGGATCAATTCGAACCAAATCTTGAAACTGCACATGGTTTTCGAATTGAGATGCACATGTTGAACTTCAGTTCGATAGTTCAAATAGGAATTGAGATTTCAGTGGTCGATTCGACAAAATGTCATTTCAATTCCCAAGGAACTATTGGATCAATTCGACTCAAATCTCGAAACTGTACATAGTTTTCGTATTGAGATGCACTTGTTGAATTTCAGTTCGATAATTCAGATAGGAATTGAGATTTCAGTGGTCAATTCGGCAAAGTACGATATCAATTCCTCGAAAACAGTTGGTTCAATTCGAACCAAATCTTGAAATTTCACACAGTTTTCGAATTGAGATGCACATGTTGAATTTCAGTTCGCTAGTTCAGATAGGAATTGAGATTTCAGTGGTCAATTCGGCAAGGTGTGATATCAATTCCTCGAAAACTGTTGGATCAATTCGAACCAAATCTTGAAACTGCACATAGTTTTCGGATTGAGATGCACATGTTGAATTTCAGTTCGATAGTTCTGATAGGGATTGAGATTTCAGTGGTCGATTCGACAAAATATCATTTCAATTCCCAAGGAACTGTTGGATCAATTCGACCCAAATCTCAAAACTGTACACAGTTTTCGAATTGAGATGCACATGTTGAATTTCAGTTCGATAGTTCAGATAGGAATTGAGATTTCAGTAGTCGATTCGACAAAATATCATTTCAATTCCTTATGATCAATTCGACGAAAACTGTTGGTTCAATTCGATCCAAATCTTGAAATTTCACACAGTTTTCGAATTGAGATGCACATGTTGAATTTCAGTTCGATAGTTCAGATAGGAATTGAGATTTCAGTGGCCAATTCGGCAAAGTGTGATATCAATTCCTCGAAAACTGTTGGATCAATTCGAACCAAATCTTGAACTGCACATAGTTTTCGAATTGAGATGCACATGTTGAATTTCAGATCGATAGTTCTAATAGGAATGAAGATTTCAGTAGTCCATTCGACATAATATCGTTTCAATTCCTAAGGAACTATTGGATCAATTCGAACCAATTCTTGAAACTGCACGTAGTTTTCGGATTGAGATGAACATGTTGAATTTCAGTTCGATAGTGCAGACAGGAATTGAGATTTCAGTGGTCTATTCGGCAAAGTGTGATATCAATTCCTCGAAAAGTGTTGGATCAATTCGAACCAAATCTTGAAAATTCACGAAGTTTTTGAATTGAGATGCACATGTTGAATTTCAGTTCGATAGTTCAGATAGGAATTGAGATTTCAGTGGTCAATACGGCAAAGTGTGATATCAATTCCTCGAAAACTTTTGGATCAATTCGAACCAAATCTTGAAACTGCACATAGTTTTCGGATTGAGATGCACATGTTGAATTTCAGTTCGATAGTTCTGATAGGAATTGAGATTTCAGTGGTCAATTCGGCATAGTGTGATATCAATTCCTCGAAAATTGTGGGATCACTTCAAACCAAATCTTGAACCTCCACATAGTTTTCGAATTGAGATGCACATGTTGAATTTCAGTTCGATAGTGCAGATAGGAATTGAGATTTCAGTGGTCAATTCGGCAAAGTGTGATATCAATTCCTCGAAAACTATTGGATCAATTCGAACCAAATCTTGAACTGCACATAGTTTTCGAATTGAGATGCACATGTTGAATTTCAGTTCGATAGTTCAGATAGGAATTGAGATTTCAGTGGTCAATTCGGCGAATTGTGATATCAATTCCTTGAAAACTGTTGGATCAATTCGAACCAAATCTTGAAACTGCACATAGTTTTCGAATTGAGATGCACATGTCGAATTTCAGTTCGATAGTTGAGATAGGAATTGAGATTTGACTGATCAATTCGGCAAAGTGTGATATCAATTCCTCGAAAACTCTTAGACCAATTCGACCCAAATCTTGGAACTGCACATAGTTTTCGAATTGAGATGCACATGTTGAATTTCAGATCGATAGTTCTGATAGGAATGAAGATTTCAGTAGTCGATTCGGCAAAATATCATTTCAATTCCTAAGGAACTATTGGATCAATTCGAACCAAATCTTGAAACTGCACATGGTTTTCGAATTGAGATGCACATGTTGAACTTCAGTTCGATAGTTCAAATAGGAATTGAGATTTCAGTGGTCGATTCGACAAAATGTCATTTCAATTCCCAAGGAACTATTGGATCAATTCGACTCAAATCTCGAAACTGTACATAGTTTTCGTATTGAGATGCACTTGTTGAATTTCAGTTCGATAATTCAGATAGGAATTGAGATTTCAGTGGTCAATTCGGCAAAGTACGATATCAATTCCTCGAAAACAGTTGGTTCAATTCGAACCAAATCTTGAAATTTCACACAGTTTTCGAATTGAGATGCACGTGTTGAATTTCAGATCGATGGTTCTCATAGGAATTGAGATATCAGTGGTCAATTCGGCAAGGTGTGATATCAATTCCTCGAAAACTGTTGGATCAATTCTAACCAAATCTTGAAACTGCAAATAGTTTTCGGATTGAGATGCACATGTTGAATTTCAGTTCGATAGTTCTGATAGGGATTGAGATTTCAGTGGTCGATTCGACAAAATATCATTTCAATTCCCAAGGAACTGTTGGATCAATTCGACCCAAATCTCAAAACTGTACACAGTTTTCGAATTGAGATGCACATGTTGAATTTCAGTTCGATAGTTCAGATAGGAATTGAGATTTCAGTAGTCGATTCGACAAAATATCATTTCAATTCCTTATGATCAATTCGACGAAAACTGTTGGTTCAATTCGATCCAAATCTTGAAATTTCACACAGTTTTCGAATTGAGATGCACATGTTGAATTTCAGTTCGATAGTTCAGATAGGAATTGAGATTTCAGTGGCCAATTCGGCAAAGTGTGATATCAATTCCTCGAAAACTGTTGGATCAATTCGAACCAAATCTTGAACTGCACATAGTTTTCGAATTGAGATGCACATGTTGAATTTCAGATCGATAGTTCTAATAGGAATGAAGATTTCAGTAGTCGATTCGACATAATATCGTTTCAATTCCTAAGGAACTATTGGATCAATTCGAACCAATTCTTGAAACTGCACGTAGTTTTCGGATTGAGATGAACATGTTGAATTTCAGTTCGATAGTGCAGACAGGAATTGAGATTTCAGTGGTCTATTCGGCAAAGTGTGATATCAATTCCTCGAAAAGTGTTGGATCAATTCGAACCAAATCTTGAAAATTCACGAAGTTTTTGAATTGAGATGCACATGTTGAATTTCAGTTCGATAGTTCAGATAGGAATTGAGATTTCAGTGGTCAATACGGCAAAGTGTGATATCAATTCCTCGAAAACTTTTGGATCAATTCGAACCAAATCTGGAAACTGCACATAGTTTTCGGATTGAGATGCAGATGTTGAATTTTAGTACGATAGTTCAGATAGGAATCGAGATTTCAGTGGTCTATTCGGCAAAGTGTGATATCAGTTCCTCAAAAACTGTTGGATCAATTCGAACCAAATCTTGAAACAGCACATAGTTTTCGAATTGAGATGCACATGTTGAATTTCAGTTCGATAGTGCTGATAGGAATTGAGATTTCAGTGGTCGATTCGACAAAGTGTGATATCAACTCCTCGAAAACTGTTGGATCAATTCGAACCAATACTGGAAACTGCACATAGTTTTCGAAATGAGATGCACATGTTGAATTTCAGTTCGATAGTTCTGATAGAAATGAAGATTTCAGTAGTCGATTCGGCAAAGTGTGATATCAATTCCTCGAAAACTGTTGGATCAATTCGAACCTAATCTTGAAACTGCACATAGTTTTCGGATTGAAATGAACATTTCGAATTTCAGTTCGATAGTTCAGATAGGAATTGAGATTTCAGTGGTCTATTCGGAAAAGTGTGATATCAATTCCTCAAAAACTGTTGGATCAATTCGATCCAAATCTTGAAACTGCACATAGTTTTCGAAATGGGATGCACGTGTTGAATTTCAGATCGATGGTTCTAATAGGAATGGAGTTTTCAGAAGTCGATTCGACAAAATATCATTTCAATTATTGAGGAACTATTGGATCAATTCGAACCAAATCTTGAAACTGCATATAGTTTTCGGATTGAGATGCACATGTTGTATTTCAGTTCGATAGTTCAGATAGGAATTGAGATTTCAGTGGTTAATTCGGCAAAGTGTGATATCAATTCCTCGAAAACTGTTGGATCAATTCGAACCAAATCTTGAAACTGCACATAGTTTTCGAAATGAAATGCATATGTTGAATTTCAGTACGATAGTTCTGATAGGAATTGAGATTTCAGTGGTCTATTCGGCAATGTGTGATATCAATTCCTCAAAAACTGTTGAACCAATTCGACCCAAATCTTGAAACTGCACATAGTTTTCGAATTGAGATGCACATGTTGAATTTCAGATCGATAGTTCTGATAGGAATGAAGATTTCAGTAGTCGATTCGGCAAAATATCATATCAATTCCTCGAAAACTGTTGGATCAATTCGAACCAAATCTTGAAACTGCACATAGTTTTCGAAATGAGATGCATATGTTGAATTTCAGTTCGATAGTTCTGATAGGAATTGAGATTTCAGTGGCCAATTCGGCAAAGTGTGATATCAATTCCTCGAAAACTGTTGGATCAATTCGAACCAAATCTTGAACTGCACATAGTTTTCGAATTGAGATGCACATGTTGAATTTCAGATCGATAGTTCTAATAGGAATGAAGATTTCAGTAGTCGATTCGACATAATATCGTTTCAATTCCTAAGGAACTATTGGATCAATTCGAACCAATTCTTGAAACTGCACGTAGTTTTCGGATTGAGATGAACATGTTGAATTTCAGTTCGATAGTGCAGACAGGAATTGAGATTTCAGTGGTCTATTCGGCAAAGTGTGATATCAATTCCTCGAAAAGTGTTGGATCAATTCGAACCAAATCTTGAAAATTCACGAAGTTTTTGAATTGAGATGCACATGTTGAATTTCAGTTCGATAGTTCAGATAGGAATTGAGATTTCAGTGGTCAATACGGCAAAGTGTGATATCAATTCCTCGAAAACTTTTGGATCAATTCGAACCAAATCTGGAAACTGCACATAGTTTTCGGATTGAGATGCAGATGTTGAATTTTAGTACGATAGTTCAGATAGGAATCGAGATTTCAGTGGTCTATTCGGCAAAGTGTGATATCAGTTCCTCAAAAACTGTTGGATCAATTCGAACCAAATCTTGAAACAGCACATAGTTTTCGAATTGAGATGCACATGTTGAATTTCAGTTCGATAGTGCTGATAGGAATTGAGATTTCAGTGGTCGATTCGACAAAGTGTGATATCAACTCCTCGAAAACTGTTGGATCAATTCGAACCAATACTGGAAACTGCACATAGTTTTCGAAATGAGATGCACATGTTGAATTTCAGTTCGATAGTTCTGATAGGAATGAAGATTTCAGTAGTCGATTCGGCAAAGTGTGATATCAATTCCTCGAAAACTGTTGGATCAATTCGAACCTAATCTTGAAACTGCACATAGTTTTCGGATTGAAATGAACATTTCGAATTTCAGTTCGATAGTTCAGATAGGAATTGAGATTTCAGTGGTCTATTCGGAAAAGTGTGATATCAATTCCTCGAAAACTGTTGGATCAATTCGATCCAAATCTTGAAACTGCACATAGTTTTCGAAATGGGATGCACGTGTTGAATTTCAGATCGATGGTTCTAATAGGAATGGAGTTTTCAGAAGTCGATTCGACAAAATATCATTTCAATTCCTGAGGAACTATTGGATCAATTCGAACCAAATCTTGAAACTGCATATAGTTTTCGGATTGAGATGCACATGTTGTATTTCAGTTCGATAGTTCAGATAGGAATTGAGATTTCAGTGGTTAATTCGGCAAAGTGTGATATCAATTCCTCGAAAACTGTTGGATCAATTCGAACCAAATCTTGAAACTGCACATAGTTTTCGAAATGAAATGCATATGTTGAATTTCAGTACGATAGTTCTGATAGGAATTGAGATTTCAGTGGTCTATTCGGCAATGTGTGATATCAATTCCTCAAAAACTGTTGAACCAATTCGACCCAAATCTTGAAACTGCACATAGTTTTCGAATTTAGATGCACAAGTTGAATTTCAGATCGATAGTTCTGATAGGAATGAAGATTTCAGTAGTCGATTCGGCAAAATATCATATCAATTCCTCGAAAACTGTTGGATCAATTCGAACCAAATCTTGAAACTGCACATAGTTTTCGAAATGAAATGCATATGTTGAATTTCAGTACGATAGTTCTGATAGGAATTGAGATTTCAGTGGTCTATTCGGCAATGTGTGATATCAATTCCTCAAAAACTGTTGGATCAATTCGAACCAAATCTTGAAACTGCACATAGTTTTCGAAATGAGATGCACGTGTTGAATTTCAGATCGATGGTTCTAATAGGAATGGAGTTTTCAGAAGTCGATTCGACAAAATATCATTTCAATTCCTGAGGAACTATTGGATCAATTCGAACCAAATCTTGAAACTGCACATAGTTTTCGAATTGAGATGCACATGTTGAATTTCAGTTCGATAGTTCAGAAAGGATTTGAGATTTCAGTGGTCAATTCGGCAAAGTGTGATATCAATTCCTCGAAAACTGTTGGATCAATTCGAACCAAATCTTAAAACTGCACATAGTTTTCGAATTGAGATGCACATGTTGAATTTCAGATCGATAGTTCTAATAGGAATGGAGATTTCAGAAGTCGATTCGACAAAATATCATTTCAATTCCTGAGGAACTATTGGATCAATTCGAACCAAATCTTGAAACTGCACATAGTTTTCGGATTAAGATGCACATGAGATTTCAGTAGTCGATTCGACAAAATATCATTTCAATTCCTTATGATCAATTCGACGAAAACTGTTGGTTCAATTCGATCCAAATCTTGAAATTTCACACAGTTTTCGAATTGAGATGCACATGTTGAATTTCAGTTCGATAGTTCAGATAGGAATTGAGATTTCAGTGGCCAATTCGGCAAAGTGTGATATCAATTCCTCGAAAACTGTTGGATCAATTCGAACCAAATCTTGAACTGCACATAATTTTCGAATTGAGATGCACATGTTGAATTTCAGATCGATAGTTCTAATAGGAATGAAGATTTCAGTAGTCGATTCGACATAATATCGTTTCAATTCCTAAGGAACTATTGGATCAATTCGAACCAATTCTTGAAACTGCACGTAGTTTTCGGATTGAGATGAACATGTTGAATTTCAGTTCGATAGTGCAGACAGGAATTGAGATTTCAGTGGTCTATTCGGCAAAGTGTGATATCAATTCCTCGAAAAGTGTTGGATCAATTCGAACCAAATCTTGAAAATTCACGAAGTTTTTGAATTGAGATGCACATGTTGAATTTCAGTTCGATAGTTCAGATAGGAATTGAGATTTCAGTGGTCAATACGGCAAAGTGTGATATCAATTCCTCGAAAACTTTTGGATCAATTCGAACCAAATCTGGAAACTGCACATAGTTTTCGGATTGAGATGCAGATGTTGAATTTTAGTACGATAGTTCAGATAGGAATCGAGATTTCAGTGGTCTATTCGGCAAAGTGTGATATCAGTTCCTCAAAAACTGTTGGATCAATTCGAACCAAATCTTGAAACAGCACATAGTTTTCGAATTGAGATGCACATGTTGAATTTCAGTTCGATAGTGCTGATAGGAATTGAGATTTCAGTGGTCGATTCGACAAAGTGTGATATCAACTCCTCGAAAACTGTTGGATCAATTCGAACCAATACTGGAAACTGCACATAGTTTTCGAAATGAGATGCACATGTTGAATTTCAGTTCGATTGTTCTGATAGGAATGAAGATTTCAGTAGTCGATTCGGCAAAGTGTGATATCAATTCCTCGAAAACTGTTGGATCAATTCGAACCAAATCTTGAAACTGCACATAGTTTTCGGATTGAGATGCACATGTTGAATTTCAGTTCGATAGTTTCGATAGGAATTGAGATTTTAGTGGTCGATTCGACAAAATATCATTTAAATTCCCAAGGAACTGTTGGATCAATTCGACCCAAATCTCGAAACTGTACACAGTTTTCGAATTGAGATGCACATGTTGAATTTCAGTTCGATAGTTTAGATAGGAATTGGGATATCATTGGTCAATTCGGCAAAGTGTGATATCAATTCCTCGAAAACTGTTGGATCAATTCGAACCAAATCTTGAAATTTCACATAGTTTTCGAATTGATATCACACTTTGCCGAATTGACCACTGAAATCTCAATTCCTATCTGAACTATCGAACTGAAATTCAACATGTGCATCTCAATTCGAAAACTATGTGAAGTTTCAAGATTTGGTTCGAATTGATCCAACAGTTTTCGAGGAATTGATATCACACTTTGCCGAATTGACCACTGATATCTCAATTCCTATCTGCACTATCGAACTGAAATTCAACATGTGCATCTCAATTCGAAAACTATGTGCAGTTTCAAGATTTGGTTCGAATCGATCCAACAGTTTTGGAGGAATTGATATCACACTTTGCCGAATTGACCACTGAAATCTCAATTCCTATCTGAACTATCGAACTGAAATTCAACATGTGCATCTCAAATCAAAAACTGTGTACAGTTTCAAGATTTGGTTCGAATTGATCCAACAGTTTTCGAGGAATTGATATCACACTTTGCCGAATAGACCACTGAAATCTCAATTCCTATCTGCACTATCGAACTGAAATTCAACATGTGCATCTCAATTCGAAAACTATGTGCAGTTTCAAGATTTGGTTCGAATTGATCCAACAGTTTTCGATGAATTGATATCACACATTGCCGAATTGACCACTGAAATCTCAATTCCTATCTGAACTATCGAACTGAAATTCAACATGTGTATCTCAATCCGAAAACTATGTGCAGTTTCAAAATTTGGTTCGAATTGATTCAATAGTTCCTTAGGAACTGAAATGATATTTTGTCGAATCGACTACTGAAATCTCCATTTCTATTAGAACTATCGATCTGAAATTCAACATGTGCATCTCAATTCGAAAATTCTGTGCAGTTTCAAGATTTGGTTCGAATTGATCCAACAGCTTTTGAGGAATTGATATCATACTTTGCCGAATAGGCCACTGAAATCTCAATTCCTATCTGAACTATCGAACTGAAATTCAACATGTGCATCTCAATCCGAAAACTATGTGCAGTTTCAAGATTTGGTTCGAATTGATCGAACAGTTTTTGAGGAATTGATATCACACTTTGCCGAATAGACCACTGAAATCTCAATTCCTATCTGAACTATCGAACTGAAATTCGACATGTGCATCTCAATCCGAAAACTATGTGCAGTTTCAAGATTTGGTTCGAATTGATCCAACAGTTTTTGAGGAATTGATATCACACTTTGCCGAATTGACCACTGAAATCTCAATTCCTATCTGAACTATCGAAATGAAATTCAACATGTGCATCTCAATTTGAAAACTATGTGCAGTTTCAAGATTTGGTTCGAATCGATCCAATAGTACCTTAGGAATTGAAATGATATTTTGCCGAATCGACTACTGAAATCTTCATTCCTATCAGAACTATCGAACTGAAATTCAACAAGTGCATCTCAATCCGAAAACAATGTAAAGTTTCAAGATTTGGTTCGAATAGATCCAACAGTTTTCGAGGATTTGATATGACACTTTGCCGAATTGACCACTGAAATCACAATTCCTATCTGAACTATTGAACTAAAATTCAACATGTGCATCTCAAATCAAAAACTGTGTACAGTTTCGGGATTTGAGTCGAATTGATCAAATAGTTCCTTAGGAATTGAAATTATATTTTGTCGATTCGACCACTGAAATCTCAATTCCTATCTGAACTATCGAACTGAAATTCAACATGTGCATCTCAATTCGAAAACTGTGTACAGTTTCGAGGTTTGGGTCGTATTGATCCAATAGTTCCTTAGGAATTCAAATGATACTATGTTGAATCGTCCACTGAAATCTCGATACCTATCAGAACTATCGAACTTAAATTCAACATGTGCATCTCAATTCGAAAACTATGTGCAGTTTCAAGATTTGGTTCGAATTGATTCAACAGTTTTTAGGAATTGATATCATACTTTGCCGAATCAAAACTCCATTCCTATCTGAACTATCGATCTGAAATTCAACATGTGCATCTCAATTCGAAAACTATGTGCAGTTTCAAGATTTGGTTCGAATTGATCCAACAGCTTTTGAGGAATTGATATCATACTTTGCCGAATAGACCACTGAAATCTCAATTCCTATCTGAACTATCGAACTGAAATTCAACATATGCATCTCATTTCGAAAACTATGTGCAGTTTCAAGATTTGATTCGAATTGATCCAACAGTTTTCAAGGAATTGATATCACACTTTGCCGAATTGATCACTGAAATCTCAATTCCTATCTGAACTATCGAACTGAAATTCAACATGTGCATCTCAATCCGAAAACTATGTGCAGTTTCAAGATTTGGTTCGAATTGATTTAATATTTCCTCAGGAATTGATATGATATTTTGTCGAATCGACTACTGAAATCTCCATTCCTATCAGAACTATCGAACTGAAATTCAACATGTGCATCTCAATTCGAAAACTATGTGCAGTTTCAAGATTTGGTTCAAATCGATCCAATAGTACCTTAGGAATTGAAATGATATTTTGCCGAATCGACTACTGAAATCTTCATTCCTATCAGAACTATCGAACTGAAATTCAACATGTGCATCTCAATCCGAAAACAATGTAAAGTTTCAAGATTTGGTTCGAATTGCTCCAACAGTTTTCGAGGATTTGATATGACACTTTGCCGAATTGACCACTGAAATCTCAATTCCTATCTGAACTATCGAACTGAAATTCAACATGTGCATCTCAATTCGAAAACTATGTGCAGTTTCAAGATTTGGTTCGAATCGATCCAATAGTACCTCAGGAATTGAAATGATATTTTGCCGAATCGACTACTGAAATCTTCATTCCTATCAGAACTGTCGAACTGAAATTCAACATGTGCATCTCAATCCGAAAACAATGTAAAGTTTCAAGATTTGGTTCGAATTAATCCAACAGTTTTCGAGGATTTGATATGACACTTTGCCGAATTGACCACTGAAATCACAATTCCTATCTGAACTATTGAACTAAAATTCAACATGTACATCTCAAATCAAGAACTGTGTACAGTTTCGGGATTTGAGTCGAATTGATCCAATAGTTCCTTAGGAATTGAAATGATATTTTGTCGATTCGACCACTGAAATCTCAATTCCTATCTGAACTATCGAACTGAAATTCAACATGTGCATCTCAATTCGAAAACTGTGTAAAATTTCAAGATTTGGTTGGAATTGATCCAACAGTTTTCGAGGAATTGACATCACACTTTGCCGAATTGACCACTGAAATCTCAATTCCTATCTGAACTATCGAACTGAAATTCAACATGTGCATCTCAATCCGAAAACTATGTGCAGTTTCAAGATTTGGTTCGAATTGATTCAATAGTTCCTTAGCAAGCTTAGCAAGCTTCCAGTAACCCTAGCAAGAATATGTGGAAAATAATAAATAGTAAGAGGCGGTCAGAGGTGGTTTCGTCTATACCCTTGAGCTCACAGGAGTTGAACTCCTACTTTGTTTCATTGCCACATGAACTGGTGAATAATTTGCCGAATATTGATATTTCAGGGCCTGGGATATCCGTGGAAGCAAATTATCGGCGTGCAGGTGATTTTCAATTTCATGAAGTATCATTTAACAATACAAGGGATATAATAAATTCGCTGAAGGGGAGTAAATCCAGGGACTACTACGGTCTGTCAATAACACTTTTGAAAAGAAATATAAATCATATAGTGGGGCCTCTCACTAAGATAATAAACCGCTGCATTAAGGAGGGGGTTTTCCCAGATTGTCTGAAGGTGGCGAAGGTAATCCCAATACACAAAAAGGGAGATAAGAATGATAAAAAAAACTATAGACCGATTTCCTTACTCCCTATATTCTCAAAGGTCTTCGAGAGGATCATCTGCGTGCAGATAATGAACTATTTTGAGAAAGAAAATTTGTTTCACAGGAACCAATACGGATATAGAAGAGGGTCAAGTACATGTGATGCTGTAATGCGGTTTGTTGAGTACACGCTGGATTGTTTTGAGAGGGGTTCGCTTTCACTATCAATATTTTTAGACCTGAGCCGAGCTTTCGACTGCGTACCGCCGCAGGCTCTTGTTGACAAGCTTTCGAAATACGGTTTTGACGAGGTTGGTCTCGGACTCATTCGGTCCTATTTCTTCAACAGAACACAGAGGGTTTTCTGCAACAATACTTGGTCCACAGAGGGTCAATTAAGTCTTGGGGTGCCACAGGGTTCTATATTAGGACCCCTACTATTCATAATCTTTATGAACGATTTTTCTTTTTTCATGGCGGCCTACGAACATCTCTTATGGGCGGATGACTCGGGAATAACTGTGGAGCATAAGGAGATGCGAGGAGCTGAGCAGCTGGCGTGTGCAGCAGAATTAAGGGCTAAGGAGTGGTTCGCACTGAACAAGCTTGTTTGTAATGAAGAGAAGACTGACACCATGTTGTTCAACTTAAGAGGACTTAAAGATCATAATGCCAATGAGTCGATAAAGTTTCTGGGAGTTCATCTGGACTCTGGTCTCACATGGATTCCTCATGGCAATGAAACAGCGTCAAAGGTGACCAAGAATATCTTTCTACTACGTAACTTAGCTAACATTGTATCCAAGAAGGTTGTTAAGGTTGCCTATCACAGCCTCATCGAATCACACCTGCGATATTGTGTACTCATCTGGGGTAACTGTTCCAGTAGGGAGAAAATTTTCAGACTGCAGAGAAGAGCGGTTAGAATAGTGGCTGGTCTGGGATATAGGGATGATTGCTTGAGCGCTTTCAAAGAACTAAAGATTCTCACTTTTCCATCTATATACATTCATGAATGCCTTGTCTATGCATATAATAATATCAGGGACCTCCCCAAATATGGGGACACCCATGATTATCACACACGATACAGAAATGATATAAAATCCAAGTATATGCGACTTGAAAAATCGAAGAATGGTCCCAATTTCATCTCTCATAAACTTTTCAGTAAGTTACCTGTGGAGGTTAAGAGGCTCAATCCTAAAGAATTCAACAAAAGAATCAATGAAATATTGACGACAAATGCATTTTGGAGTGTGCAGGAGTTCTTGTCCAGTGACCTGACATCTTTTGAAATAAATTATTGAATATTTACTATATTCCTTATTTTTGATTGGAATGGTATATTGTGTCCTCCCAAATTTGTAGTGTCCAGGTGTTTTTTTATTCTTGTTAAATGTTTTTTATATAATTTTTGACTGTGATATGAGATGGTTAAATCATCCTATTCCTATTTTGAAATATGACTTGTGCAATACAGTGTATTTTGTAAAGTAGCACCAATAAATTATCTTATCTTATCTTATCTTATCTTGCTCATTTTTGACCCAAAAAATCGAGATTTTCGATATTTAGTTTTTGAGCTGGAATGGAAGCCTTATCAATGCTGATTACGAAACCGGAAATCCCAATTGGATCAGACGAATATACAAGAGATATTGCAGATTGAAATTTTCAACTGTTGAAAAATGACATTTCCAAAATGAAAATCTGATCGGTGAGAGATAGGCTTTCCAGAATGCTCGCAATGGATTCAGCTTATTTGAAGACCTAAATTTTCATGATAATCTTTCAAATATCTGACTTTGTTTAAAAAAAAATTCGAATTTATTGATTTTCGATTTTCAATTTTCCAGTTCACTTTGAACTGCTCTCTGGAGTGCAATTCTCTATAGAATCATCAACTGTTAGGTTTGGTTGAATCAAAAAAGTAAGTACCATACACTGCATATCCTAAGACAGTAGTAGGACACCCTGATTTTTATGCAGAGGAGCAAATAGGTCATTTTAGGGGGGTCTCCTTTGCTCATTTTTGACCCAAAAAATCGAGATTTTCGATATTTAGTTTTTGAGCTGGAATGGAAGGCTAATCAATGCTGATTACGAAACCGGAAATCCCAATTGGATCAGATGAATATAACAAGAGATATTGCAGATTGAAATTTGCAACTTTTGAAAAATGACATTTTCAAAATGAAAATCTGAACGGTGGGAGATAGGCTTTCGGGAATGCTCGCAAAAGATTCAGCGTATTCGAAAACCTTCATTTTCATACCAAACCTGCAAATATCTGACTTCGTTTAAGAAAAAATCGAATTTATTGATTTTCGATTTTCAATTTTCCAGTTCACTTTGAACTGCTCTCTGGAGTGCAATTCTCTATTGAATCATCACCTGTTGGGTTTGGTTGAATCAAAAAAGTAAGTATTATACACTCCATATCCTAAAACAGTAGTAGGACACCCTGATTTGTATGCAGAGGAGCAAATAGGTCATTTTAGGGGGGTCTAAGCCCTTGCTCATTTTTGACCCAGAAAATCGAGATTTTCGATATTTAGTTGTTGAGCTGGAATCAAAGCCTGATCAATGCTGATAACGAAACCGGAAATCCCAATTGGATCAGACGAATATAACAAGAGAAATTGCAGATTGAAATCTGCAACTTTTGAAAAATGCCATTTTCAAGATGAAAATCTGAACGGAGAGGGATAGGCTTTCAGGAATACTTGCTATAGATTCAGCATATTCGGAAACCTATATTTTCATGATGAACTTTCAAATGTCCGACGTTGTTCAAAAAATAATCGAATTTATTGTTTTTCCATTTTTCATTTTCCAGTTCAATTTGAACTGCTCTCTGGAGTGCAATTCTCTATTGAATCATCAACTGTTTAGTTTGATGGAATCAACAAAGTAAGTATTATACACTCCATATCCTAAGACAGTAGTTGAACTTCCTGATTTTCAGGCAGAAGAGCAAATAGGTCATTTCAGGGGGGTCTAACCCCTTGCTCATTTTTGACCCAAAAAATCGAGATTTTCGATTTTTAGTTTTTGCGCTGGAACGGAAGCCTCATAAACGCTGATTACGAAACCGGAAATCCCAATTGGATCAGACGAATATAACAAGAGATATTGCAGATTGAAATTTGCAACTTTTGAAAAATGCCATTTTCAAGATGAAAATCTGAACGGAGAGAGATAGGCTTTCAGGAATACTTGCTATAGATTCAGCATATTCGGAAACCTATATTTTCATGATGAACTTTCAAATATCCGACGTTGTTCAAAGAAAAATCGAATTTATTGTTTTTCCATTTTTCATTTTCCAGTTCAATTTGAACTGCTCTCTGGAGTGCAATTCTCTATTGAATCATCAACTGTTTAGTTTGGTGGAATCAACAAAGTAAGTATTATACACTCCATATCCTAAGACAGTAGTTGAACTTACTGATTTTCAGGCAGAAAAGCAAATAGGTCATTTTAGGGGGGTCTAACCCCTTGCTCATTTTTGACCCAAAAAAATCGAGATTTTCGATTTTTAGTTTTTGCGCTGGAACGGAAGCCTCATCAACGCTGATTACGAAACCGGAAATCCCAATTGGATCAGATGAATATAACAAGAGATATTGCAGATTGAAATTTGCAACTTTTGAAAAATGACATTTCCAAAATGAAAATCTGATCGGTGGGATAAAGGCTTTCGGGAACGCTCGCAATAGATTCGGCGTATTTGAAAACCTTTATTTTCATACCAAACCTTCAAATATCTGGCTTCGTTTAAAAAAAAAATCGAATTTATTGTTTTTCCATTTTCAATTTTCCAGTTCACTTTGAACTGCTCTCTGGAGTGCAATTCTCTATATAGAATCATCAACTGTTAGGTTTGGTTGAATCAACAAAGTAAGTATTATACACTCCATATCCAAAGACAGTAGTAGGACACCCTGATTTTTATGCAAAGGGGTCATTTTAGGGGGGTCTAACCCCTTGCTCATTTTTGACCCAAAAAATCGAGATTTTCGATATTTAGTTTTTGAGCTGGAATGGAAGCCTTATCAATGCTGATTACGAAACCGGAAATCCCAATTGGATCAGACGAATATACAAGAGATATTGCAGATTGAAATTTTCAACTGTTGAAAAATGACATTTCCAAAATGAAAATCTGATCGGTGAGAGATAGGCTTTCCAGAATGCTCGCAATGGATTCAGCTGATTTGAAAACCTATATTTTCATGATAAACTTTCAAATATCTGACTTTGTTAAAAAAAAAATCTCGAATTTATTTTTTTTTCAATTTTTCATTTTCCAGTTCACTTTGGAGTGCTCTCTAGAGTGCAATTCTCTATTGAATCATCAACTGTTAGGTTCGGTTGAATCGAAAAAGTGAGTTTCATACACTCCATATCCTAAGACAGTAGTAGGACACCCTGATTTTTATGCAAAGGGGTCATTTTAGGGGGGTCTAACCCCCCTCTCGCAATGGCTCCTCCACGTACGAATAACGGTGTGGAAATTTATTGCAAGAAATGTGTAAAAGAAGTGAAAACTTACATAACGTGCTTCAGATGCAGTAGTTCATATCATTTTAGTTGTGTACTGAAAGTTTGTGGTATTTTTGTGGACCAAAAAGGAAGATTGCTCTGCTGCGATGATATAACCTCAAAACTGAAACAAGCAGAGTTGGAAGTTGAGAAGCTGAGAACACGTCTTAGTGGTCTGAATGAACTGTGTTTCGAAAATTCCGTTTCCCAACTCCATAGTTTGACTGTGGAGGATGAAATGTTTGGAGCAGATAACGCCCATGAAGTCCCAAAGAATGGCGATACTGTTGAAGAAAAGAATGTAGATCTGGAGGTGGAATACTTGAACAGGATCATTGGGGGTAAAGACAGGTTGATTGATGAACTTGATGATAAAATAAAAATATTGAAAAATTATATTAGTATCTTGGAGAAATTCGGAGACGGTACATCAGCATCAAAGAAGCCATCTGTCGGTTTTTCAACTGGCTCCTTGCAACCAGTGAAGAAATCATTATTGCCGACATCTGAAAACACAAATTCTGCGGAAAAGGAAAATGAACGTCCGGTGAAAATGGCGAATCCGAAGTCTACTGTTGGCGAGGATAATTGTGAAGTCTTCGTCTCATCTTTGGAAGTTAGTACTAACAAGGATGAAACAAACATGGAGTTTGGTAGCTCAAATGAATCAATGTCAACAACCGATAGAAATTTGTACATCAAACAAACGTCAGAGAAAGTCGCAGATAAGAATCCACAACTCAAAACAAACAAGGCATCTGTCAGGCCAGTCAAACAAAAGGGGAAATATAATAATAAATGGTCAATCATGGGGAAAGCGACTGATAGCTCCATAAAAGCTATACCTAAGACTATATCCCTGTTCGTTTCAAGAATTAATACACAAACAACATCATCTGAATTCACTAACATGGTGAAACAGAATTTTACGGAGGCTGTATGCACCGAATTGAATTCCAAACATCCTGAGTGTTATCGTTCCTACAAAGTCTCTATTAATGAAGAAAATCTGGAAAGAGCGAAATCATGTGATCTCTGGCCGAAAGATGCATATGTGTTGATGTTTTTCCACAGGAAAGTTGTACAAAAGGGCCGCACATGAACGACAACAAAGCTGGAGATAATAAATGCACCTTCCGAGTGATACATTTGAATATTCAGGGATTGACTTCCCACAAGGTGAATGAATGGGACTTGTTTCTCATGGAAAACAAAATGCATGATGCTATCTGTGTGACGGAGCATTGGTTCTCGCCGGAGATAGCTGACTCTTGCTCCTCAGGTGGATGGCACGTAGCTTCCATTTTCTCCAGAACGAAAAAATCGCGTGGTGGTTCCATGATTTTGAGTAGAAACCATGACTACGAAGTACTGGGGAATATTGTGAGTTTGTCAGTGGAATTTGACTGTGAAATAGCTGCAATAAAAACACAGAAATTAACCCTAATATCAATTTATCGCTCAACTAATGGTGATTTCGGGAATTTTTTGGAAATACTTGAAAATGTTTTGAACTTGGTGGATATTCATGATGATCTTGCTATTGCAGGTGATTTTAATGTGTTTTTCAGCATGTATGGGAATGATACACTGGATAGGAATGCTGTAGCACTGGTGGAGGTTCTTGAGTCTTATGGCCTAAAACAGACTATTTTTGAGCCCACAAGAATGGATAAATTATAGATGTGTAAGGAACACAGAATTGTGCAGTTTTTTCCCCAAAATTCTGAGAGTGAATTTTTCGGACCATGATGCACAGCGCATTAGTATCCCAATGCATTCAGCACCCACCACTTCCATCACTAATAGCAGGTGCAGACCATTGACACAGGTAGGCTATTGTAGGATGCATAACTTGTTGAGTGAACAAGATTGGACTTTTATAGATGATATGTCTTTGTCACCAGGAGATTGTTTTGAAAGTTTTCATAGGTGTTTCATAGAAATATACCAAGAATCTTTCCCAGAGGTTGTTATAAAAGCTAGAACTTGCGACTCGGGAGTAAAATGGTTCTCTGCTGAATTGCGTGAGATGAGGGAGAAGGTGAGACTTTACAATGATCTGTATAATCATTTCAAAAATTATGACATGAAAGTATTGAGGAACAGAGCACGTGGCGAGTACAGGGCAGCACTGCGCAGAGCACGTAGGACAGCTAATGACAATTTCATCTTGAATTCCAGTAACCCTAGCAAGAATATGTGGAAAATAATAAATAGTAAGAGGCGGTCAGAGGTGGTTTCGTCTATACCCTTGAGCTCACAGGAGTTGAACTCCTACTTTGTTTCATTGCCACATGAACTGGTGAATAATTTGCCGAATATTGATATTTCAGGGCCTGGGATATCCGTGGAAGCAAATTATCGGCGTGCAGGTGATTTTCAATTTCATGAAGTATCATTTAACAATACAAAGGATATAATAAATTCGCTGAAGGGGAGTAAATCCAGGGACTACTACGGTCTGTCAATAACACTTTTGAAAAGAAATATAAATCATATTGTGGGGCCTCTCACTAAGATAATAAACCGCTGCATTAAGGAGGGGGTTTTCCCAGATTGTCTGAAGGTGGCGAAGGTAATCCCAATACACAAAAAGGGAGATAAGAATGATAAAAAAAACTATAGACCGATTTCCTTACTCCCTATATTCTCAAAGGTCTTCGAGAGGATCATCTGCGTGCAGATAATGAACTATTTTGAGAAAGAAAATTTGTTTCACAGGAACCAATACGGATATAGAAGAGGGTCAAGTACATGTGATGCTGTAATGCGGTTTGTTGAGTACACGCTGGATTGTTTTGAGAGGGGTTCGCTTTCACTATCAATATTTTTAGACCTGAGCCGAGCTTTCGACTGCGTACCGCCGCAGGCTCTTGTTGACAAGCTTTCGAAATACGGTTTTGACGAGGTTGGTCTCGGACTCATTCGGTCCTATTTCTTCAACAGAACACAGAGGGTTTTCTGCAACAATACTTGGTCCACAGAGGGTCAATTAAGTCTTGGGGTGCCACAGGGTTCTATATTAGGACCCCTACTATTCATAATCTTTATGAACGATTTTTCTTTTTTCATGGCGGCCTACGAACATCTCTTATGGGCGGATGACTCGGGAATAACTGTGGAGCATAAGGAGATGCGAGGAGCTGAGCAGCTGGCGTGTGCAGCAGAATTAAGGGATAAGGAGTGGTTCGCACTGAACAAGCTTGTTTGTAATGAAGAGAAGACTGACACCATGTTGTTCAACTTAAGAGGACTTAAAGATCATAATGCCAATGAGTCGATAAAGTTTCTGGGAGTTCATCTGGACTCTGGTCTCACATGGATTCCTCATGGCAATGAAACAGCGTCAAAGGTGACCAAGAATATCTTTCTACTACGTAACTTAGCTAACATTGTATCCAAGAAGGTTGTTAAGGTTGCCTATCACAGCCTCATCGAATCACACCTGCGATATTGTGTACTCATCTGGGGTAACTGTTCCAGTAGGGAGAAAATTTTCAGACTGCAGAGAAGAGCGGTTAGAATAGTGGCTGGTCTGGGATATAGGGATGATTGCTTGAGCGCTTTCAAAGAACTAAAGATTCTCACTTTTCCATCTATATACATTCATGAATGCCTTGTCTATGCATATAATAATATCAGGGACCTCCCCAAATATGGGGACACCCATGATTATCACACACGATACAGAAATAATATAAAATCCAAGTATATGCGACTTGAAAAATCGAAGAATGGTCCCAATTTCATCTCTCATAAACTTTTCAGTAAGTTACCTGTGGAGGTTAAGAGGCTCAATCCTAAAGAATTCAACAAAAGAATCAATGAAATATTGACGACAAATGCATTTTGGAGTGTGCAGGAGTTCTTGTCCAGTGACCTGACATCTTTTGAAATAAATTATTGAATATTTACTATATTCCTTATTTTTGATTGGAATGGTATATTGTGTCCTCCCAAATTTGTAGTGTCCAGGTGTTTTTTTATTCTTGTTAAATGTTTTTTATATAATTTTTGACTGTGATATGAGATGGTTAAATCATCCTATTCCTATTTTGAAATATGACTTGTGCAATACAGTGTATTTTGTAAAGTAGCACCAATAAATTATCTTATCTTATCTTATCTTATCTTGCTCATTTTTGACCCAAAAAATCGAGATTATCGATATTTAGTTTTTGAGCTGGAATGGAAGCCTTATCAATGCTGATTACGAAACCGGAAATCCCAATTGGATCAGACGAATATACAAGAGATATTGCAGATTGAAATTTTCAACTGTTGAAAAATGACATTTCCAAAATGAAAATCTGATCGGTGAGAGATAGGCTTTCCAGAATGCTCGCAATGGATTCAGCTTATTTGAAGACCTAAATTTTCATGATAAACTTTCAAATATCTGACTTTGTTTAAAAAAAAATTCGAATTTATTGATTTTCGATTTTCAATTTTCCAGTTCACTTTGAACTGCTCTCTGGAGTGCAATTCTCTATAGAATCATCAACTGTTAGGTTTGGTTGAATCAAAAAAGTAAGTACCATACACTGCATATCCTAAGACAGTAGTAGGACACCCTGATTTTTATGCAGAGGAGCAAATAGGTCATTTTAGGGGGGTCTCCCTTGCTCATTTTTGACCCAAAAAATCGAGATTTTCGATATTTAGTTTTTGAGCTGGAATGGAAGGCTAATCAATGCTGATTACGAAACCGGAAATCCCAATTGGATCAGACGAATATAACAAGAGATATTGCAGATTGAAATTTGCAACTTTTGAAAAATGACATTTTCAAAATGAAAATCTGAACGGTGGGAGATAGGCTTTCGGGAATGCTCGCAAAAGATTCAGCGTATTCGAAAACCTTTATTTTCATACCAAACCTGCAAATATCTGACTTCGTTTAAGAAAAAATCGAATTTATTGATTTTCGATTTTCAATTTTCCAGTTCACTTTGGACTGCTCTCTGGAGTGCAATTCTCTATAGAATCATCAACTGTTAGGTTTAGTTGAATCAAAAAAGTAAGTATTATACACTCCATATCCTAAAACAGTAGTAGGACACCCTGATTTGTATGCAGAGGAGCAAATAGGTCATTTTAGGGGGGTCTAAGCCCTTGCTCATTTTTGACCCAAAAAATCGAGATTTTCGATATTAAGTTTTTGAGCTGGAATGGAAGCCTGATCAATGCTGATTACGAAACCGGAAATCCCAATTGGATCAGACGAATATAACAAGAGATATTGCAGATTGAAATTTGCAACTTTTGAAAAATGACTTTTCCAAAATGAAAATCTGAACGGTGGGAGATAGGCTTCCGGGAATGCTCGCAATAGATTCAGCGTATTTGAAAACCTTCATTTTCATACCAAACCTTCAAATATCTCACTTTGTTAAAAAAAAAAATCGAATTTATTTTTTTTCCGTTTTTCATTTTCCAGTCCACTTTGAACTGCTCTCTGGAGTGCAATTCTCTATTGAATAATCAACTGTTAGGTTTGGTTGAATCAAAAAAGTAAGTACTATACACTCCATATCCTAAGACAGTAGTAGGACACCCTGATTTTTATGCAGAGGAGCAAATAGGTCATTTAAGGGGGGTCTAAGCCCTTGCTCATTTTTGACCCAAAAAATCGAGATTTTCGATATTTAGTTTTCGAGCTGGAATGGAAGCCTTATCAATGCTGATTACGAAACCGGAAATCCTAATTGGATCAAACGAATATAACAAGAGATATTGCAGATTGAAATTTTCAACTTTTGAAAAATGACATTTCCAAAATGAAAATATGAACGGTGAGAGATAGGCTTTTGAGAATGCTCGCAATGGATTCAGCTTATTTGAACACCTATACTTTCATATCAAACTTTCAAATATCTGACTTCGTTTGAAAAGAAATCGAATTTATTGTTTTTCCATTTTTCATTTTCCAGATCACTTTGAACTGCTCTCTGGAGTGCAATTCTCTATTGAATAATCAACTGTTAGGTTTGGTTGAATCAAAAAAGTAAGTACTATACACTCCATATCCTAAGACAGTAGTAGGACACCCTGATTTTTATGCAGAGGTGCAAATAGGTCATTTTATGGGGGTCTAAGCCCTTGCTCCTTTTTGACCCAAAAAATCGAGATTTTCGATATTTAGTTGTTGAGCTGGAACGGGAGCCTGATCAATGCTGATTACGAAACCGGAAATCCCAATTGGATCAGACGAATATAACAAGAGATATTGCAGATTGAAATTTGCAACTTTTGAAAAATGCCATTTTCAAGATGAAAATCTGAACGGAGAGAGATAGGCTTTCAGGAATACTTGCTATAGATTCAGCATATTCGAAAACCTATATTTTCATGATGAACTTTCAAATATCCGACGTTTTTTAAAGAAAAATCGAATTTATCGTTTTTTCATTTTTCATTTTCCAGTTCACTTTGAACTGCTCTCTGGAGTGCAATTCTCTATTGAATCATCAAATGTTTAGTTTGGTGGAATCAACAAAGTAAGTATTATACACTCCATATCCTAGGACAGTAGTAGGACACCCTGATTTTTATGCAGAGGAGCAAATAGGTCATTTTAGGGGGGTCTAAGCCCTTGCTCATTTTTGACCCAAAAAATCGAGATTTTCGATATTTAGTTTTCGAGCTGGAATGGAAGCCTTATCAATGCTGATTACGAAACCGGAAATCCTAATTGGATCAAACGAATATAACAAGAGATATTGCAGATTGAAATTTTCAACTTTTGAAAAATGACATTTCCAAAATGAAAATATGAACGGTGAGAGATAGGCTTTTGAGAATGCTCGCAATAGATTCAGCGTATTTGAAAACCTTCATTTTCATACCAAGCCTTCAAATATCTGACTTTGTAAAAAAAAAAAACCGAATTTATTGTTTTTCCATTTTTCATTTTCCAGATCACTTTGAACTGCTCTCTAGAGTGCAATTCTCTATTTAATCATCGACTGTTAGGTTCGGTTGAATCAAAAAAGTGAGTTTTATACACTCCATATCCTAAGACAGTAGTAGGACACCCTGATTTTTATGCAAAGGAGCAAATAGGTCATTTTATGGGGGTCTAAGCCCTTGCTCCTTTTTGACCCAAAAAATCGGGATTTTCGATATTTAGTTGTTGAGCTGGAACGGGAGCCTGATCAATGCTGATTACGAAACCGGAAATCCCAATTGGATCAGACGAATATAACAAGAGATATTGCAGATTGAAATTTGCAACTTTTGAAAAATGCCATTTTCAAGATGAAAATCTGAACGGAGAGAGATAGGCTTTCAGGAATACTTGCTATAGATTCAGCATATTCGAAAACCTATATTTTCATGATGAACTTTCAAATATCCGACGTTTTTTAAAGAAAAATCGAATTTATCGTTTTTTCATTTTTCATTTTTCAGTTCACTTTGAACTGCTCTCTGGAGTGCAATTCTCTATCGAATCATCAAATGTTTAGTTTGGTGGAATCAACAAAGTAAGTATTATACACTCCATATCCTAGGACAGTAGTAGGACACCCTGATTTTTATGCAGAGGAGCAAATAGGTCATTTTAGGGGGGTCTAAGCCCTTGCTCATTTTTGACCCAAAAAATCGAGATTTTCGATATTTAGTTTTCGAGCTGGAATGGAAGCCTTATCAATGCTGATTACGAAACCGGAAATCCTAATTGGATCAAACGAATATAACAAGAGATATTGCAGATTGAAATTTTCAACTTTTGAAAAATGACATTTCCAAAATGAAAATATGAAAGGTGAGAGATAGGCTTTTGAGAATGCTCGCAATAGATTCAGCGTATTTGAAAACCTTCATTTTCATACCAAGCCTTCAAATATCTGACTTTGTTTAAAAAAAAAACCGAATTTATTGTTTTTCCATTTTTCATTTTCCAGATCACTTTGAACTGCTCTCTGGAGTGCAATTCTCTATTGAATCATCGACTGTTAGGTTCGGTTGAATCAAAAAAGTGAGTTTTATACACTCCATATCCTAAGACAGTAGTAGGACACCCTGATTTTTATGCAAAGGAGCAAATAGGTCATTTTATGGGGGTCTAAGCCCTTGCTCCTTTTTGACCCAAAAAATCGAGATTTTCGATATTAAGTTGTTGAGCTGGCACGGGAGCCTTATCAATGCTGATTACGAAACCGGAAATCCCAATTGGATCAGACGAATATAACAAGAGATATTGCAGATTGAAATTTGCAACTTTTGCAAAATGACATTTTCAAGATGAAAATCTGAACGGAGAGAGATAGGCTTTCAGGAGTACTTGTTATAGATTCAGCATATTCGAAAACCTATATTTTCATGATGAACTTTCAAATATCGGAAGTTGTTTGTAGAAAAATCGAATATTGTTTTTCCATTTTTCATTTTCCAGTTCAATTTGAACTGCTCTCTGGAGTGCAATTCTCTATTGAATCATCAACTGTTTAGTTTGGTGGAATCAACAAAGTAAGTATTATACACTCCATATCCTAAGACAGTAGTTGAACTTCCTGATTTTCAGGCAGAAGAGCAAATAGGTCATTTTAGGGGGTCTAACCCCTTGCTCATTTTTGAACCAAAAAATCGACATTTTCGATTTTTAGTTTTTGCGCTGAAATGGAAGCCTCATCAACGCTGATTACGAAACCGGAAATCCCAATTGGATCAGACGAATATAACAAGAGATATTGCAGATTGAAATTTGCAACCTTTGGAAAATGACTTTTCCAAAATGAAAATCTGAACGGTGGGAGATAGGCTTTCGGGAATGCCTGCAATAGATTCAGCGTATTTGAGAACCTTTATTTTCATATCAAACCTTCAAATATCTGACTTCGTAAAAAAAAAATCGAATTTATTGATTTTCGCTTTTCAATTTTCCAGTTCACTTTGAACTGCTCTCTGGAGTGCAATTCTCTATAGAATCATCAACTTTTAGGTTTAGTTGAATCAAAAAAGTAAGTACCATACACTCCATATCCTAAGACAGTAGTAGGACACCCTGATTTTTATGCAGAGGAGCAAATAGGTCATTTTAGGGGGGTCTCCCTTGCTCATTTTTGACCCAAAAAATCGAGATTTTCGATATTTAGTTTTTGAGCTGGAATGGAAGCCTAATCAATGCTGATAACGAAACCGGAAATCCCAATTGGATCAGACGAATATAACAAGAGATTTTGCAGATTGAAATTTGCAACTTTTGAAAAATGCCATTTTCAAGATGAAAATCTGAACGGTGAGAGATAGGCTTTTGAGAATGCTCGCAATGGATTCAGCTCATTTGAAAACCTATATTTTCATATCAAACTCTCGAATATCTGACTTCGTTTGAAAAAAAAACTCGAATTTATTGTTTTTCCATTTTTCATTTTCCAGTTCACTTTGAACTGCTCTCTGGAGTGCAATTCTCTATTGAATCATCACCTGTTGGATTTGATGGAATCAAAAAAGTAAGTATTATACACTCCATATCCTAAAACAGTAGTAGGACACCCTGATTTGTATGCAGAGGAGCAAATAGGTCATTTTAGGGGGGTCTAAGCCCTTGCTCATTTTTGACCCAAAAAATCGAGATTTTCGATATTTAGTTGTTGAGCTGGAATCAAAGCCTGATCAATGCTGATAACGAAACCGGAAATCCCAATTGGATCAGACGAATATAACAAGAGATTTTGCAGATTGAAATTTGCAACTTTTGAAAAATGCCATTTTCAAGATGAAAATCTGAACGGAGAGAGATAGGCTTTCAGGAATACTTGCTATAGATTCAGCATATTCGGAAACCTATATTTTCATGATGAAATTTCAAATATCCGACCTTGTTAAAAAAAAAATCGAATTAATTTTTTTCCATTTTTCATTTTCCAGTTCAATTTGAACTGCTCTCTGGAGTGCAATTCTCTATTGAATCATCAACTGTTTAGTTTGGTAGAATCAACAAAGTAAGTATTATACACTCCATATCCTAAGACAGTAGTTGAACTTCCTGATTTTCAGGCAGAAGAGCAAATAGGTCATTTTAGGGGGGTCTAACCCCTTGCTCATTTTTGACCCAAAAAATCGAGATTTTCGATTTTTAGTTTTTGCGCTTGAACGGAAGCCTCATCAACGCTGATTACGAAACCGGAAATCCCAATTAGATCAGACGAATATAACAAGAGATATTGCAGATTGAAATTTGCAACTTTTGAAAAATGCCATTTTCAAGATGAAAATCTGAACGGAGAGAGATAGGCTTTCAGGAATACTTGCTATAGATTCAGCATATTCGGAAACCTATATTTTCATGATGAACTTTCAAATATCCGACGTTGTTCAAAGAAAAATCGAATTTATTGTTTTTCCATTTTTCATTTTCCAGTTCAATTTGAACTGCTCTCTGGAGTGCAATTCTCTATTGAACTGTTTGGTTTGGTGGAATCAACAAAGTAAGTATCATACACTCCATATCCTAAGACAGTAGTTGAACTTCCTGATTTTCAGGCAGAAAAGCAAATAGGTCATTTTAGGGGGGTCTAACCCCTTGCTCATTTTTGACCCAAAAAATCGAGATTTTCGATTTTTAGTTTTCGCGCTGAAACGGAAGCCTCATCAACGCTGATTACGAAACCGGAAATCCCAATTGGATCAGACGAATATAACAAGAGATATCGCAGATTGAAATTTGCAACTTTTGAAAAATGACATTTCCAAAATGAAAATCTGATCGGTGGGATATAGGCTTTCCAGAATGCTCGCAATGGATTCAGCTTATTTGAAAACCTATATTTTCATGATAAACTTTCAAATATCTGATTTTGTTTAAAAAAAAATCGAATTTATTGTTTTTCAATTTTTCATTTTCCAGTTCACTTTGGAGTGCTCTCTAGAGTGCAATTCTCTATTGAATCATCAACTGTTAGGTTCGGTTGAATCGAAAAAGTGAGTTTCATACACTCCATATCCTAAGACAGTAGTAGGACACCCTGATTTTTATGCAAAGGGGTCATTTTAGGGGGGTCTAACCCCTTGCTCATTTTTGACCCAAAAAATCGAGATTTTCGATATTTAGTTTTTGAGCTGGAATGGAAGCCTTATCAATGCTGATTACGAAACCGGAAATCCCAATTGGATCAGACGAATAAACAAGAGATATTGCAGATTGCAATTTTCAACTGTTGAAAAATGACATTTCCAAAATGAAAACCTGATCGGTGAGAGATAGGCTTTCCAGAATGCTCGCAATGGATTCAGCTTATTTGAATACCTATATTTTCATGATAAATTTTCAAATATCTGACTTTGTTTAAAAAAAAATCGAATTTATTGATTTTCGATTTTCAATTTTCCAGTTCACTTTGAACTGCTCTCTGGAGTGCAATTCTCTATAGAATCATCAACTGTTAGGTTTGGTTGAATCAAAAAAGTAAGTACCATACACTCCATATCCTAAGACAGTAGTAGGACACCCTGATTTTTATGCAGAGGAGCAAATAGGTCATTTTAGGGGGGTCTCCCTTGCTCATTTTTGACCCAAAAAATCGAGATTTTCGATATTTAGTTTTTGAGCTGGAATGGAGGGCTAATCAATGTTGATTACGAAACCGGAATTCCCAATTAGATCAGACGAATATAACAAGAGATATTGCAGATTGAAATTTGCAACTTTTGAAAAATGCCATTTTCAAGATGAAAATCTGAACGGAGAGAGATAGGCTTTCAGGAATACTTGCTATAGATTCAGCATATTCGGAAACCTTTATTTTCATGATGAACTTTCAAATATCCGACGTTGTTCAAAGAAAAATCGAATTTATTGTTTTTCCATTTTTCATTTTCCAGATCACTTTGAACTGCTCTCTGGAGTGCAATTCTCTATTGAATCATCAACTGTTAGGTTCGGTTGAATCAAAAAAGTGAGTTTTATACACTCCATATCCTAAGACAGTAGTAGGACACCCTGATTTTTATGCAGAGGAGCAAATAGGTCATTTTATGGGGGTCTAAGCCCTTGCTCCATTTTGTCCCAAAAAATCGAGATTTTCGATATTTAGTTGTTGAGCTGGAACGGAAGCCTGATCAATGCTGATTACGAAACCGGAAATCCCAATTGGATCAGACGAATATAACAAGAGATATTGCAGATTGAAATTTTCAACTGTTGAAAAATGACATTTCCAAAATGAAAATCTGATCGGTGAGAGATAGGCTTTCCAGAATGCTCGCAATGGATTCCGCTTATTTGAAAACCTATATTTTCATGATGAACTTTCAAATATCTGACTTTATTTAAAAAAAAATCGAATTTATTGTTTTTCAATTTTTCATTTTCCAGTTCACTTTGGAGTGCTCTCTAGAGTGCAATTCTCTATTGAATCATCAACTGTGAGGTTCGGTTGAATCGAAAAAGTGAGTTTCATACACTCCATATCCTAAGACAGTAGTAGGACACCCTGATTTTTATGCAAAGGGGTCATTTTAGGGGGGTCTAACCCCTTGCTCATTTTTGACCCAAAAAATCGAGATTTTCGATATTTAGTTTTTGAGCTGAAATGGAAGCCTTATCAATGCTGATTACGAAACCGGAAATCCCAATTGGATCAGCTGAATATACAAGAGATATTGCAGATTGAAATTTTCAACTGTTGAAAAATGACATTTCCAAAATGAAAATCTGATCGGTGAGAGATAGGCTTTCCAGAATGCTCGCAATGGATTCAGCTTATTTGAAGACCTATATTTTCATGATAAACTCTCAAATATCTGACTTTGTTTAAAAAAAAAATCGAATTTATTGATTTTCGATTTTCAATTTTCCAGTTCACTTTGAACTGCTCTCTGGAGTGCAATTCTCTATAGAATCATCAACTGTTAGGTTTGGTTGAATCAACAAAGTAAGTATTATACACTCCATATCCAAAGACAGTAGTAGGACACCCTGATTTCCATGCAAAGGGGTCATTTTAGGGGGGTCTAACCCCTTGCTCATTTTTGACCCAAAAAATCGAGATTTTCGATATTTAGTTTTTGAGCTGGAATGGAAGCCTTATCAATGCTGATTACGAAACCGGAAATCCCAATTGTATCAGACGAATATACAAGAGATATTGCAGATTGAAATTTTCAACTGTTGAAAAATGACATTTCCAAAATGAAAATCTGATCGGTGAGAGATAGGCTTTCCAGAATGCTCGCAATGGATTCAGCTTATTTGAAAACCTATATTTTCATGATGAACTTTCAAATATCTGACTTTGTTTAAAAAAAAATCGAATTTAGTGTTTTTCAATTTTTCATTTTCCAGTTCACTTTGGACTGCTCTCTGGAGTGCAATTCTCTATCGAATCATAAACTGTTAGGTTTGGTTGAATCAAAAAAGTAAGTATTATACACTCCATATCCCTAAAACAGTAGTAGGACACCCTGATTTGTATGCAGAGGAGCAAATAGGTCATTTTAGGGGGGGTCTAAGCCCTTGCTCATTTTTGACCCAAAAAATCGAGATTTTCGATATTTAGTTTTTGAGCTGGAATGGAAGCCTTATCAATGCTGATTACGAAACCGGAAATCCCAATTGTATCAGACGAATATACAAGAGATATTGCAGATTGAAATTTTCAACTGTTGAAAAATGACATTTCCAAAATGAAAATCTGATCGGTGAGAGATAGGCTTTCCAGAATGCTCGCAATGGATTCAGCTTATTTGGATACCTATATTTTGTGACGAACCAGATTTTGCTCCGCCACAAAAAATTAAATTTTTCAACCGATACTTGCATAATAATGCCTGATAACCGAGATATTTTTGAAGAAAACCGAAATACTGTCATAGGGGGTGTACCGATAACAATAGTTGTGTGTTACGATTGAAAGGAGCCTTACCGATAATTGTTAGTTCATAGTTTTCCACCGGTCAGTCCATGTTAGTAGGAAAGACCGTATCTCTTATGTTTTCAGAATTCATTTATTTTAATAATTCTTTCCGTTCCACCATTTTTTGTTTGCTCTGAAAAAGTTCTCATAACTTTTTCTACTTTCCTTCTCATCCGTTGCCTCTGTCTTTTTCTGGACCAATTGAATAACAGTATCATTTTTGCTTTATCCAATGGATTGGTGAGTTTCCCATAGGGGGGAGAGTTTTTCCGAGTAGAGAGGGGATATTTCTTCGCGGCCCTGGAAGGTGAAGAAAAAAAAAAGAGACAATCGTTGTTGAGAGGTGAACGAGTGGAGTGTGTGCAAAGTTAGTAAAACCGTACTTACGAAGCAAAGGAAAATCTAAGGCAAGTGATTGTTGAAATTATTACCGCTTCATTGCACCTTTATGGAAAAATATTCTCTCTGACTTTTGCTTGGCTAAAAATCCGAATTAACCGTAGATTGACCATTTCCTGCTGTTTATAGCTTTCCGTTACCGTAGGGTGACATTTGGGTCCCAGGAGGACGTTGGGCCCCCCTGATTTCTCCGATTCCTGAAAATTTGACCGCTTCATCCCGATTTCCAACCGTTTGAATTATAGTTATAGGTTAGATTCGCCGAGCACAGAGTTGGGATTTCATAACCGTCAAATACCCTCACCGCCGGACTCTGTGGCCGCTGTTTGACAGCCAGCCCGCTTGAGGTCACCGAGAGAGAGAGAGAGACCGAAGGACACCGGATCATAGACAAACCACCGAGACAGAGATAGAGGGCGTACCCCGGTGAACTGGTGTTTTCAAATTTCGACCTGACTGAATTCCGTTGATTATTTTTAAAACCGTTCGTACTTTTCATTCAATTGTGTCTTGCCTTAGTTGAAATATTTCTCCGAAACCGTGCATGTTTCTTTGCACCCAGTTTAATTGAAACTTGACTTATTTCCGTATATTTTTCCGAAACCGTTCTTTGCACTTAGTTTAATTGAAACTTGACTTCCTTCCGTATATTTTTCCGAGACCGTGCATGTTTCTTTGCACTTAGTTTAATTGAAACTTGACTTACTTCCGTATATTTTTCCGAAACCGTGCATGTTTCTTTGCACCCAGTTTAATTGAAACTTGACTTATTTCCGTATATTTTTCCGAAACCGTTCTTTGCACTTAGTTTAATTGAAACTTGACTTCCTTCCGTATATTTTTCCGAGACCGTGCATGTTTCTTTGCACTTAGTTTAATTGAAACTTGACTTACTTCCGTATATTTTTCCGAAACCGTGCATGTTTCTTTGCACTTAGTTTAATTGAAACTTGACTTACTTCCGTATATTTTTCCGAAACCGTGCATGTTTCTTTGCCCTTAGTTTGATTGAGACTTGACTTACTTCCGTATATTTTTCCGAAACCGTGCATGTTTCTTTGCACTTAGTTAGTTGAGACTTGACTTACTTCCGTATATTTCCGAAACCGTCCATTTTCCTGAAGTGAAATTTTGCCAGCCGTCCAGTGCCGACCAGACACAGCCGTTGACGTCCACGCTTTAGTGTACCTGTCTATTCTCTTTTGTGTATAGTTTATTGTAATAGAAATAAATAGTTGAACATTTATTTTTGTTGCCAATTATTTTGCCAGTGAGAGTCTATTTATTAAATCAGTTTCATCTAAGAGTTTAGTTAGAAGAGGTAAGTACTCTTTCTGACGCCTAAAGACCGTTGAAAAGCAGACACTTAGAAGACGCTACCGCCCTAGTCTTCATCGATACCCTTCTCCACTGATACTCAAGTCTACCCGGGCTCTCCAATTCTTTGGGGATTCTGTGAGAGACGTGGGGTTTGACTGATTGCCCCACTGGCGCCCGAGCAACCGTAAGGAGCTGCCAGAGTACGAAAAGTCTATCACATCTGGCGCCCGAGCAGGGACTTCTGCTGTTTTGTGAGTAGTTCCTGTTACCGTAACCGTACCGTTTTCTTTAAATACTCTTCACAGGCAAATTGGTAACCGTTCTTTGTTTCTGGCATATATCCGTATAGTACATATTGTAAATCTTTATTCTGAGTTTCTGGTACCGTGAAAATGGATGTCAACCGACTGAAAAGTGACGAACTTACGTGGGAGTTGGAGGCAAGAGGCTGCACCGTGGGACACACCGTTCAGGAGAAAAGAGCTCAACTGAGAAGGGCCATCCATTCCGATATACCGTTCATTCCAAGAGATGAAATTGACCAGGCACAGGAAATTGGGGTTTGTGGTGCCAAGTTGTTCGACTTGATGGGAGAGATATGTGAGTTCGATTTTAATAATAGAGACAATGAGTTGCAGCGCATTAGGAGCCGGCTACTGCACGTTCAAGGCCGACTGAGAAGTCTCTCTCCGGAAGCTGTCAATCTGCTTCACAAGAAAACCGAGCTGGAGCACTCTCTGAAGATGGCTATGAGATTGCTGGAGAATACTCACTGGTTAGGTGGTATTCCAGAGAACCTGTCAGCCGGAACACCGTCGCTGATTGACCAGGAATTACCGGACTGCGCATCTAGACTTGGTCCAGGTCTGATTCCGTGCTCAACCACCGTTGGAGAAGCAGACCTGTTGAACTTGGGAGAGGATTGTGACATTTCCCGACCGACCACTCATGATGACCGGCTGCAGCAAAACCGACAAGAAGTTTGCAGATTATTAACCGAACAAATTGAACGTACTTTTTTGCAGAAACAACCTTCCTACCACCGACCGCCCGCCGACATCCTCCCATTTACCGTTGAACAAGCACTGCCAACCGACCGAACCAGTGAGCAAAACAGACCGTTAATAACATCCCCTGAGTCGAGGCGATTGACGAGGGAGTTTGCCGAATCAACCAGGAGAGTTTCATTTGCCTCATCTCCTACCGATACCGCTGGGATGAGAGAAGTAAGAAGCGAAGTACCGACGACCAAGGAAGCCGAACTGACGACCGAATACCCGCCGATGAAACCGCCGAAAACCACCGACCATTCCACCGTTCCTACCGTTCCTGTGTGGAAATGGAACCTGACGTTCGATGGGTCAACCAGTGTGACCTCATTCCTGGAGGAGGCTGAGTATCTTGCCGAGGCTAGAAAGGTGAGCCACGAACAGTTATTCGAGTCAATATACGAGCTGTTACGTAGAGATGCAAGAGACTGGTACATTCCCCGGAGAGGCACCTTCACCGACTGGACCGACTTCAAAGAACAACTCCGAGAGGCCTTTCTTCCTCCCGACTACGAGGACATCCTTTTGGAGGAAATCAAGAAACGCACTCAAGGAACCGATGAACGACTCTTGTTGTATGTAACTCGAATGCAAAATCTGTTTCAGAAGCTGACCGTAAAGCGACCGACCGAGGAAGAACAGGTGAATATCATCCGACGACGTTTACTGCCAGAACTGCAAACCGCCCTGGCCTTCCAACCGACTTCAACCATAGAAGAACTGCTCCGAAAAGGAAAAGTTTTTGAAATGGTCAAATGGCAAACCGCTAACTATGCTTCGCCACCGATCCAAAAGAGTCTCATCAACGAACCGCATCTTACCTTCCGAAATTCCCCACCGAACGTCAAACCGATCGGAATGCACCTGAACACTCCGAACCACACCGAACCGTCTGAAAAACCGAAAGTAGCTCAGAGCTCTGCAATACCCCAGCGACAGGATGAACCGAAAAAGTCGAACCGACCGTCAACCGAACCCCAGTGCTGGAGATGTGGTGGCAAGGGTCATCTCCGAGCACAATGCACCTCGAAACCGCTGCTGTTCTGCTCTCGATGTGGTAAGAGGGGTGTCATGTCTAGGGATTGTAAGTGTCCGTTAAACTACTAAGGAACTGTCCGAAACCGGGGATCCGTCAGTTCCAAGCAACCCCATCCTCGGTCCATGAGAAAGAAAAACCTACCGATTACCGTCCGATAATTAATGTTTTTGTAGGAGACAAGGAGTTCCCAGCACTGTTGGACACCGGAGCCACCAGGTCCTTTATCAGCAGTGAAGTGGCCGCCTACTGCAGGGTAGTGGGTATACAACCGGATTATGTTAGGGACGTTACCACCACCGTCGCTAACGGAAGTTCAATACCGATTAAAGAAATATATACCGCACCGGTCCGAATTGGGTCTGAAATTATGGAAGCTAAATTGTTGTTAGTTTCAGATTTACCGATCAATGTAGTACTGGGAATGGATATACTGAGGACACACAACTTTTCCATTAATCTCCAAACCGCCGAATGTTTCCTGAATGGAAGGTCCATCCAAGCCCGGCTCAGCGAGCCAGAGAACCGAGGACAACTACATGCGATAGGACCGCTTTTGTCGAACCTGAGTGGAGAAGAGAAAGTCAGGCTGGAGGAGTTTCTACAGACCGAATTGAAGGCATTCGAGAAGCTCCGAGGAACAACTCCACTGATACAACACCGAATTAAACTCAAACCAGGCACCGAACCGATCAAGCAACGTTACCGTCCCCAAAATCCGAAGATGCAGGAGATAATAAACAATGAGGTCGACCGAATGCTGGCCGAAGGCATTATAGAACCGTCTTCATCCCCGTGGAGTTCACCGATAGTAATTGTCAAGAAAAAGGATGGTAAACCCCGATTTTGTATAGATTTCCGAATGGTTAACAATGTCTCCGTTAAAGATGCCTATCCGTTGCCTTATATTTCAGGAATTTTAGACAAGTTGAGAAAAGCCAAGTATATATCCACTATTGATTTGAAACAGGGTTATTGGCAGGTACCGTTAGCCCCCGAGAGTCGACCGATCACCGCATTTACCGTCCCTGGCCGTGGGCTGTTCCAGTTCAAAGTAATGGCTTTTGGTCTGCATTCCGCACCGGCATCCTTTCAACGTCTTTTAGACCGAGTTATTGGCCCTGAGATGGAACCGGATGCATTTGCGTAGGTACTTGGATGACATAGTAGTTCTTGGAGAAACATTGGACGAACATCTTGACAACTTAAGGAAAGTTTTCCACCGCCTCAGGGAGGCCAACCTGCAATTAAATCCGGAAAAATGTGAGTTTGTAAGAAAATCATTGAAGTATCTGGGACATGTAGTAACCGAGGACGGCATTTGTACCGATCCTGATAAGATTTCAGCCATAAATGAGATGCCTGCACCGAAATCCGTACGAGAGTTGAGAAGTTTCCTTGGTGTTGCTTCATGGTACCGAAGATTCATCGAAGACTTCTCCAAAGTTGTGACTCCGTTGACCGCATTACTCAAGAAGAAGCAAACCTGGAAATGGGGGACCGCCCAACAGACCGCTTTTGAGACCCTGAAACAGAAATTGACCCACTCACCGGTATTGGCCTGTCCGGACTTTTCAAAACCGTTCGTCCTTCAAACCGATGCATCCGATGCAGGACTGGGAGCTGCCCTGACACAGACCGTTGATGGACAGGAAAAAGTAATCGCTTATGCTAGCAGGACCTTGTCAGGTCCAGAGAAAAATTACTCTGTTACAGAAAAGGAATGTCTGGCAATAGTTTGGAGCATTGACAAGCTGCGTCCGTATCTAGAAGGCTACCGTTTCACCGTTATAACCGACCACATGAGCTTGCGATGGCTGCAATCTATCAAGTCTCCCACCGGAAGAATTGCGAGATGGAGCATATTTCTACAGCAATACGACTTCGAGATAAAGTGCATGTGCATGTGCATCTCAATTCGAAAACTGTGTGAAATTTCAAGATTTGGTTCGAATTGAATCAACAGTTTTCGAGGAATTGATATCACACTTTGCCGAATTGACCACTGAAATCTCAATTCCTATCTGAACTATCGAACTGAAATTCAACATGTGCATCTCAATTCGAAAACTACGTGCAGTTTCAAGATTTGGTTCGAATCGATCCAATAGTTCCTTAGGAATTGAAATGATATTTTGCCGAATCGACTACTGAAATCTTCATTCCTATCAGAACTAACGATCTGAAATTCAACATGTGCATCTCAATTCGAAAACTATGTGCAGTTTCAAGATTTGGCTCGAATTGGTTCAACAGTTTGTGAGGAATTGATATCACACTTTGCCGAATAGACCACTGAAATCTCAATTCCTATCAGAACTATCGAACTGAAATTCAACATATGCATCTCATTTCGAAAATTATGTTCAGTTTCAAGATTTGGTTCGAATTGATCCAACAGTTTTCGAGGAATTGATATCACAATTTGCCGAATAGACCACTAGAATCTCAATTCCTATCTGCACTATCGAACTGAAATTCAACATGTGCATCTCAATTCGAAAACTATGTGCAGTTTCAAGATTTGGTTCGAATTGATACAACAGTTTTTGAGGAATTGATATCACACTTTGCCGAAGAGACCACTGAAATCTCAATTCCTATCTGAACTATCGAACTGAAATTCAACATGTGCATCTCAATTCGAAATCTATGTGCAGTTTCAAGATTTGGTTCGAATTGATCCAACAGTTTTCGAGGAATTGATATCACACTTTGTCGATTTGACCACTGAAATCTCAATTCCTATCAGAACTATCGAACTGAAATTCAACATGTGCATCTCAATCCGAAAACTATGTGCAGTTTCAAGATTTGGTTCGAATTGATCCAATAGTTCCTTAGGAATTGAAATGATATTTTGTCGAATCGACTTCTGAAATCTCCATTATCGAACTAAAATTCAACATGTGCATCACAAATCAAAAACTGTGTACAGTTTCGGGATTTGGGACGAATTGATCCAATAGTTCCTTAGGAATTGAAATGATATTTTGTCGATTCGACCACTGAAATCTCAATTCCTATCTGAACTATCGAACTGAATTTCAACATGTGCAACTCATTTCGAAAACTATGTGCAGTTTCAAGATTTGGTTCGAATTGAACCAAGAGTTTTCGAGGAATTGATATCACACTTTTCCGTATAGATCACTGAAATCTCAATTCTTATCTGCACTATCGAACTGAAATTCAACATGTGCATCTCAATTCGAAAACTATGTGCAGTTTCAAGATTTGGTTCGAATTGATCCAATAGTACCTCAGGAATTGAAATGATATTTTGCCGAATCGACTACTGAAATCTTCATTCCTACTGAAATTCAACATGTGCATCTCAATCCGAAAACAATGTAAAGTTTCAAGATTTGGTTCGAATTGATCCAACAGTTTTCGAGGATTTGATATGACACTTTGCCGAATAGACCACTGAAATCTCAATTCCTATCAGAACTATCGAACTGAAATTCAATATATGCATCTCATTTCGAAAAGTATGTTCAGTTTCAAGATTTGGTTCGAATTGATCCAACAGTTTTCTAGGAATTGATATCACAATTTGTCGATTTGACCACTGAAATCTCAATTCCTATCTGAACTATCGAACTGAAATTCAACATGTGCATCTCAATTCGAAATCTATGTGCAGTTTCAAGATTTGGTTCGAATTGATCCAACAGTTTTCGAGGAATTGATATCACACTTTGTCGATTTGACCACTGAAATCTCAATTCCTATCTGAACTATCGAACTGAAATTCAACATGTGCATCTCAATCCGAAAACTATGTGCAGTTTCAAGATTTGGTTCGAATTGATCCAATAGTTCCTTAGGAATTGAAATGATATTTTGTCGAATCGACTTCTGAAATCTCCATTATCGAACTAAAATTCAACATGTGCATCACAAATCAAAAACTGTGTACAGTTTCGGGATTTGGGTCGAATTGATCCAATAGTTCCTTAGGAATTGAAATGATATTTTGTCGATTCGACCACTGAAATCTCAATTCCTATCTGAACTATCGAACTGAATTTCAACATGTGCAACTCATTTCGAAAACTATGTGCAGTTTCAAGATTTGGTTCGAATTGAACCAACAGTTTTCGAGGAATTGATATCACACTTTGCCGTATAGATCACTGAAATCTCAATTATTATCTACACTATCGAACTGAAATTCAACATGTGCATCTCAATTCGAAAACTATGTGCAGTTTCAAGATTTGGTTCGAATTGATCCAACAGTTTTCGAGGAATTGATATCACACTTTGCCGAATTGACCACTGAAATCTCAATTCCTATCTGAACTATCGAACTGAAATTCAAAATGTGCATCTCAATTCGAAAACTATGTGCAGTTTCAAGATTTGGTTCGAATCGATCCAATAGTTCCTTAGGAATTGAAATGATATTTTGCCGAATCGACTACTGAAATCTCCATTCCTATCAGAACTATCGATCTGAAATTCAACATGTGCATCTCAATTCGAAAACTATGTGCAGTTTCAAGATTTGGGTCGAATTGGTTCAACAGTTTTTGAGGAATTGATATCACACTTTGCCGAATAGACCACTGAAATCTCAATTCCTATCTGCACTATCGAACTGAAATTAAACATGTGCATCTCAATTCGAAAACTATGTGCAGTTTCAAGATTTGGTTCGAATTGATCCAACAGTTTTCGAGGAATTGATATCACACTTTGCCGAATTGACCACTGAAATCCCAATTCCTATCTGAACTATCGAACTGAAATTCAAACTGTGCATCTCAATTCGAAAACTATGTGCAGTTTCAAAATTTGGGTCGAATTGATCCAACAGTTTTCGAGGAATTGATATCACACTTTGCCGAATTGACCACTGAAATCTCAATTCCTATCTGAGCTATCGAACTGAAATTCAACATGTGCATCTATATTCGAAAACTATGTGCAGTTTCAAAATTTGGTTCGAATTGATCCAACAGTTTTCGAGGAATTGATATCACACTTTGCCGAATTGACCACTGAAATCTCAATTCTTATCTGAGCTATCGAACTGAAATTCAACATGTACATCTCAATCCGAAAACTATGTGCAGTTTCAAGATTTGGTTCGAATTGATCCAACAGTTTTCGAGGAATTGATATCACACTTTGCCGAATTGACCACTGAAATCTCAATTCCTATCTGAGCTATCGAACTGAAATTCAACATGTGCATCTCAATCCGAAAACTATGTGCAGTTTCAAGATTTGTTTCGAATTGATCCAATAGTTCCTTAGGAATTGAAATGATATTTTGCCGAATCGACTACTGAAATCTTCATTCCTATCAGAACTATCGATCTTTAATTCAACATGTCCATCTCAATTCGAAAACTATGTGCAGTTTCAAGATTTGGGTCGAATTGTTTCGACAGTTTTTGAGGAATTGATATCACACTTTGCCGAATAGACCACTGAAATCTCAATTCCTATCTGCACTATCGAACTGAAATTCAACATGTGCATCTATATTCGAAAACTATGTGCAGTTTCAAAATTTGGTTCGAATTGATCCAACAGTTTTCGAGGAATTGATATCACACTTTGCCGAATTGACCACTGAAATCTCAATTCTTATCTGAGCTATCGAACTGAAATTCAACATGTACATCTCAATCCGAAAACTATGTGCAGTTTCAAGATTTGGTTCGAATTGATCCAACAGTTTTCGAGGAATTGATATCACACTTTGCCGAATTGACCACTGAAATCTCAATTCCTATCTGAGCTATCGAACTGAAATTCAACATGTGCATCTCAATCCGAAAACTATGTGCAGTTTCAAGATTTGTTTCGAATTGATCCAATAGTTCCTTAGGAATTGAAATGATATTTTGCCGAATCGACTACTGAAATCTTCATTCCTATCAGAACTATTGATCTGAAATTCAACATGTGCATCTCAATTCGAAAACTATGTGCAGTTTCAAGATTTGGGTCGAATTGGTTCAACAGTTTTTGAGGAATTGATATCACACTTTGCCGAATAGACCACTGAGATCTCAATTCCTATCTGCACTATCGAACTGAAATTCAACATGTGCATCTCAATTCGAAAACTATGTGCAGTTTCAACATTTGGTTCGAATTGATCCAACAGTTTTCGAGGAATTGATATCACACTTTGCCGAATTGTCCACTGAAATCTCAATTCCTATCTGAGCTATCGAACTGAAATTCAACATGTGCATCTCAATCCGAAAACTATGTGCAGTTTCAAGATTTGTTTCGAATTGATCCAATAGTTCCTTAGGAATTGAAATGATATTTTGCCGAATCGACTACTGAAATCTTCATTCCTATCAGAACTATTGATCTGAAATTCAACATGTGCATCTCAATTCGAAAACTATGTGCAGTTTCAAGATTTGGGTCGAATTGGTTCAGCAGTTTTTGAGGAATTGATATCACACTTTGCCGAATAGACCACTGAGATCTCAATTCCTATCTGCACTATCGAACTGAAATTCAACATGTGCATCTCAATTCGAATACTATGTGCAGTTTCAACATTTGGTTCGAATTGATCCAACAGTTTTCGAGGAATTGATATCACACTTTGCCGAATTGACCACTGAAATCTCAATTCCTATCTGCACTATCGAACTGAAATTCAACATGTGCATCTCAATTCGAAAACTATGTGCAGTTTCAAGATTTGGTTGGTTGGTTGGAATTGATCCAAAAGTTTTCGAGGAATTGATATGACACTTTGCCGAATTGACCACTGAAATCACAATTCCTATCTGAACTATCGAACTAAAATTCAACATGTGCATCTCAAATCGAAAACTGTGTACAGTTTCGGGATTTGGGTCGAATTGATCCAATAGTTCCTTAGGAATTGAAATGATATTTTGTCGATTCGACCACTGAAATCTCAATCTTCATTCCTATCAGAACTATCGATCTTTAATTCAACATGTGCATCTATATTCGAAAACTATGTGCAGTTTCAAGATTTGGGTCGAATTGTTTCAACAGTTTTTGAGGAATTGATATCACACTTTGCCGAATAGACCACTTAAATCTCAATTCCTATCTGCACTATCGAACTGAAATTCAACATGTGCATCTCAATTCGAAAACTATGTGCAGTTTCAAGATTTGGTTCGAATTGATCCAACAGTTTTCGAGGAATTGATATCACACTTTGCCGAATTGACCACTGAAATCTCAATTCCTATCTGAACTATCGAACTGAAATTCAACATGTGCATCTCAATCCGAAAACTATGTGCAGTTTCAAGGTTTGGTTCGAATTGATCCAATAGTTCCTTAGGAATTGAAATGATATTTTGCCGAATCGACTACTGAAATCTTCATTCCTATCAGAACTATTGATCTGAAATTCAACATGTGCATCTCAATTCGAAAACTATGTGCAGTTTCAAGATTTGGTTCGAATCGATCCAATAGTTCCCAAGGAATTGAAATGATATTTTGCCGAATCGACTACTGAAATCTTCATTCCTATCAGAACTATCGATCTGAAATTCAACATGTGCATCTCAATTTGAAAACTATGTGCAGTTTCAAGATTTGGGTCGAATTGGTTCAACAGTTTTTGAGGAATTGATATCACACTTTGCCGAATAGACCACTGAAATCTCAATTCCTATCTGCACTATCGAACTGACATTCAACATGTGCATCTCAATTCAAAAACTATGTGCAGTTTCAAGATTTGGTTCGAATTGATCCAACAGTTTTCGAGGAATTGATATCACACTTTGCCAAATTGACCACTGAAATCTCAATTCTATCGAACTATCGAACTGAAATTCAACATGTGCATCTCAATTCGAAAACTGTGTGAAATTTCAAGATTTGGTTCGAATGATGCACATGTTGAATTTCTGATCGATAGTTCTGATTGGAATGAAGATTTCAGTAGTCGATTCAGCAAAATATCATTTCAATTCTTAAGGAACTATTGGATCGATTCGAACCAAATCTTGAAACTGCACATAGTTTTCGGATTGAGATGCACATGTTGAATTTCAGTTCGATAGTTCTGATAGGAATTGAGATTTCAGTGGTCAATTCGGCATAGTGTGATATCAATTCCTCGAAAATTGTGGGATCACTTCAAACCAAATCTTGAACCTCCACATAGTTTTCGAATTGAGATGCACATGTTGAATTTCAGTTCGATAGTGCAGATAGGAATTGAGATTTCAGTGGTCAATTCGGCAAAGTGTGATATCAATTCCTCGAAAACTATTGGATCAATTCGAACCAAATCTTGAACTGCACATAGTTTTCGAATTGAGATGCACATGTTGAATTTCAGTTCGATAGTTCAGATAGGAATTGAGATTTCAGTGGTCAATTCGGCGAATTGTGATATCAATTCCTTGAAAACTGTTGGATCAATTCGAACCAAATCTTGAAACTGCAGATAGTTTTCGAATTGAGATGCACATGTCGAATTTCAGTTCGATAGTTGAGATAGGAATTGAGATTTGACTGATCAATTCGGCAAAGTGTGATATCAATTCCTCGAAAACTCTTAGACCAATTCGACCCAAATCTTGGAACTGCACATAGTTTTCGAATTGAGATGCACATGTTGAATTTCAGATCGATAGTTCTGATAGGAATGAAGATTTCAGTAGTCGATTCGGCAAAATATCATTTCAATTCCTAAGGAACTATTGGATCAATTCGAACCAAATCTTGAAACTGCACATGGTTTTCGAATTGAGATGCACATGTTGAACTTCAGTTCGATAGTTCAAATAGGAATTGAGATTTCAGTGGTCGATTCGACAAAATGTCATTTCAATTCCCAAGGAACTATTGGATCAATTCGACTCAAATCTCGAAACTGTACATAGTTTTCGTATTGAGATGCACTTGTTGAATTTCAGTTCGATAATTCAGATAGGAATTGAGATTTCAGTGGTCAATTCGGCAAAGTACGATATCAATTCCTCGAAAACAGTTGGTTCAATTCGAACCAAATCTTGAAATTTCGCACAGTTTTCGAATTGAGATGCACATGTTGAATTTCAGTTCGCTAGTTCAGATAGGAATTGAGATTTCAGTGGTCAATTCGGCAAGGTGTGATATCAATTCCTCGAAAACTGTTGGATCAATTCGAACCAAATCTTGAAACTGCACATAGTTTTCGGATTGAGATGCACATGTTGAATTTCAGTTCGATAGTTCTGATAGGGATTGAGATTTCAGTGGTCGATTCGACAAAATATCATTTCAATTCCCAAGGAACTGTTGGATCAATTCGACCCAAATCTCAAAACTGTACACAGTTTTCGAATTGAGATGCACATGTTGAATTTCAGTTCGATAGTTCAGATAGGAATTGAGATTTCAGTAGTCGATTCGACAAAATATCATTTCAATTCCTTATGATCAATTCGACGAAAACTGTTGGTTCAATTCGATCCAAATCTTGAAATTTCACACAGTTTTCGAATTGAGATGCACATGTTGAATTTCAGTTCGATAGTTCAGATAGGAATTGAGATTTCAGTGGCCAATTCGGCAAAGTGTGATATCAATTCCTCGAAAACTGTTGGATCAATTCGAACCAAATCTTGAACTGCACATAGTTTTCGAATTGAGATGCACATGTTGAATTTCAGATCGATAGTTCTAATAGGAATGAAGATTTCAGTAGTCGATTCGACATAATATCGTTTCAATTCCTAAGGAACTATTGGATCAATTCGAACCAATTCTTGAAACTGCACGTAGTTTTCGGATTGAGATGAACATGTTGAATTTCAGTTCGATAGTGCAGACAGGAATTGAGATTTCAGTGGTCTATTCGGCAAAGTGTGATATCAATTCCTCGAAAAGTGTTGGATCAATTCGAACCAAATCTTGAAAATTCACGAAGTTTTTGAATTGAGATGCACATGTTGAATTTCAGTTCGATAGTTCAGATAGGAATTGAGATTTCAGTGGTCAATACGGCAAAGTGTGATATCAATTCCTCGAAAACTTTTGGATCAATTCGAACCAAATCTTGAAACTGCACATAGTTTTCGGATTGAGATGCACATGTTGAATTTCAGTTCGATAGTTCTGATAGGAATTGAGATTTCAGTGGTCAATTCGGCATAGTGTGATATCAATTCCTCGAAAATTGAGGGATCACTTCAAACCAAATCTTGAACCTCCACATAGTTTTCGAATTGAGATGCACATGTTGAATTTCAGTTCGATAGTGCAGATAGGAATTGAGATTTCAGTGGTCAATTCGGCAAAGTGTGATATCAATTCCTCGAAAACTATTGGATCAATTCGAACCAAATCTTGAACTGCACATAGTTTTCGAATTGAGATGCACATGTTGAATTTCAGTTCGATAGTTCAGATAGGAATTGAGATTTCAGTGGTCAATTCGGCGAATTGTGATATCAATTCCTTGAAAACTGTTGGATCAATTCGAACCAAATCTTGAAACTGCAGATAGTTTTCGAATTGAGATGCACATGTCGAATTTCAGTTCGATAGTTGAGATAGGAATTGAGATTTGACTGATCAATTCGGCAAAGTGTGATATCAATTCCTCGAAAACTCTTAGACCAATTCGACCCAAATCTTGGAACTGCACATAGTTTTCGAATTGAGATGCACATGTTGAATTTCAGATCGATAGTTCTGATAGGAATGAAGATTTCAGTAGTCGATTCGGCAAAATATCATTTCAATTCCTAAGGAACTATTGGATCAATTCGAACCAAATCTTGAAACTGCACATGGTTTTCGAATTGAGATGCACATGTTGAACTTCAGTTCGATAGTTCAAATAGGAATTGAGATTTCAGTGGTCGATTCGACAAAATGTCATTTCAATTCCCAAGGAACTATTGGATCAATTCGACTCAAATCTCGAAACTGTACATAGTTTTCGTATTGAGATGCACTTGTTGAATTTCAGTTCGATAATTCAGATAGGAATTGAGATTTCAGTGGTCAATTCGGCAAAGTGCGATATCAATTCCTCGAAAACAGTTGGTTCAATTCGAACCAAATCTTGAAATTTCACACAGTTTTCGAATTGAGATGCACATGTTGAATTTCAGTTCGCTAGTTCAGATAGGAATTGAGATTTCAGTGGTCAATTCGGCAAGGTGTGATATCAATTCCTCGAAAACTGTTGGATCAATTCGAACCAAATCTTGAAACTGCACATAGTTTTCGAATTGAGATGCACATGTTGAATTTCAGTTCGATAGTTCTGATAGGGATTGAGATTTCAGTGGTCGATTCGACAAAATATCATTTCAATTCCCAAGGAACTGTTGGATCAATTCGACCCAAATCTCAAAACTGTACACAGTTTTCGAATTGAGATGCACATGTTGAATTTCAGTTCGATAGTTCAGATAGGAATTGAGATTTCAGTAGTCGATTCGACAAAATATCATTTCAATTCCTTATGATCAATTCGACGAAAACTGTTGGTTCAATTCGATCCAAATCTTGAAATTTCACACAGTTTTCGAATTGAGATGCACATGTTGAATTTCAGTTCGATAGTTCAGATAGGAATTGAGATTTCAGTGGCCAATTCGGCAAAGTGTGATATCAATTCCTCGAAAACTGTTGGATCAATTCGAACCAAATCTTGAACTGCACATAGTTTTCGAATTGAGATGCACATGTTGAATTTCAGATCGATAGTTCTAATAGGAATGAAGATTTCAGTAGTCGATTCGACATAATATCGTTTCAATTCCTAAGGAACTATTGGATCAATTCGAACCAATTCTTGAAACTGCACGTAGTTTTCGGATTGAGATGAACATGTTGAATTTCAGTTCGATAGTGCAGACAGGAATTGAGATTTCAGTGGTCTATTCGGCAAAGTGTGATATCAATTCCTCGAAAAGTGTTGGATCAATTCGAACCAAATCTTGAAAATTCACGAAGTTTTTGAATTGAGATGCACATGTTGAATTTCAGTTCGATAGTTCAGATAGGAATTGAGATTTCAGTGGTCAATACGGCAAAGTGTGATATCAATTCCTCGAAAACTTTTGGATCAATTCGAACCAAATCTGGAAACTGCACATAGTTTTCGGATTGAGATGCAGATGTTGAATTTTAGTACGATAGTTCAGATAGGAATCGAGATTTCAGTGGTCTATTCGGCAAAGTGTGATATCAGTTCCTCAAAAACTGTTGGATCAATTCGAACCAAATCTTGAAACAGCACATAGTTTTCGAATTGAGATGCACATGTTGAATTTCAGTTCGATAGTGCTGATAGGAATTGAGATTTCAGTGGTCGATTCGACAAAGTGTGATATCAACTCCTCGAAAACTGTTGGATCAATTCGAACCAATACTGGAAACTGCACATAGTTTTCGAAATGAGATGCACATGTTGAATTTCAGTTCGATAGTTCTGATAGGAATGAAGATTTCAGTAGTCGATTCGGCAAAGTGTGATATCAATTCCTCGAAAACTGTTGGATCAATTCGAACCTAATCTTGAAACTGCACATAGTTTTCGGATTGAAATGAACATTTCGAATTTCAGTTCGATAGTTCAGATAGGAATTGAGATTTCAGTGGTCTATTCGGAAAAGTGAGATATCAATTCCTCAAAAACTGTTGGATCAATTCGATCCAAATCTTGAAACTGCACATAGTTTTCGAAATGGGATGCACGTGTTGAATTTCAGATCGATGGTTCTAATAGGAATGGAGTTTTCAGAAGTCGATTCGACAAAATATCATTTCAATTATTGAGGAACTATTGGATCAATTCGAACCAAATCTTGAAACTGCATATAGTTTTCGGATTGAGATGCACATGTTGTATTTCAGTTCGATAGTTCAGATAGGAATTGAGATTTCAGTGGTTAATTCGGCAAAGTGTGATATCAATTCCTCGAAAACTGTTGGATCAATTCGAACCAAATCTTGAAACTGCACATAGTTTTCGAAATGAAATGCATATGTTGAATTTCAGTACGATAGTTCTGATAGGAATTGAGATTTCAGTGGTCTATTCGGCAATGTGTGATATCAATTCCTCAAAAACTGTTGAACCAATTCGACCCAAATCTTGAAACTGCACATAGTTTTCGAATTTAGATGCACAAGTTGAATTTCAGATCGATAGTTCTGATAGGAATGAAGATTTCAGTAGTCGATTCGGCAAAATGTGATATCAATTCCTCGAAAACTGTTGGATCAATTCGAACCAAATCTTGAAACTGCACATAGTTTTCGAAATGAGATGCACATGTTGAATTTCAGTACGATAGTTCTGATAGGAATTGAGATTTCAGTGGCCAATTCGGCAAAGTGTGATATCAATTCCTCGAAAACTGTTGGATCAATTCGAACCAAATCTTGAACTGCACATAGTTTTCGAATTGAGATGCACATGTTGAATTTCAGATCGATAGTTCTAATAGGAATGAAGATTTCAGTAGTCGATTCGACATAATATCGTTTCAATTCCTAAGGAACTATTGGATCAATTCGAACCAATTCTTGAAACTGCACGTAGTTTTCGGATTGAGATGAACATGTTGAATTTCAGTTCGATAGTGCAGACAGGAATTGAGATTTCAGTGGTCTATTCGGCAAAGTGTGATATCAATTCCTCGAAAAGTGTTGGATCAATTCGAACCAAATCTTGAAAATTCACGAAGTTTTTGAATTGAGATGCACATGTTGAATTTCAGTTCGATAGTTCAGATAGGAATTGAGATTTCAGTGGTCAATACGGCAAAGTGTGATATCAATTCCTCGAAAACTTTTGGATCAATTCGAACCAAATCTGGAAACTGCACATAGTTTTCGGATTGAGATGCAGATGTTGAATTTTAGTACGATAGTTCAGATAGGAATCGAGATTTCAGTGGTCTATTCGGCAAAGTGTGATATCAGTTCCTCAAAAACTGTTGGATCAATTCGAACCAAATCTTGAAACAGCACATAGTTTTCGAATTGAGATGCACATGTTGAATTTCAGTTCGATAGTGCTGATAGGAATTGAGATTTCAGTGGTCGATTCGACAAAGTGTGATATCAACTCCTCGAAAACTGTTGGATCAATTCGAACCAATACTGTAAACTGCACATAGTTTTCGAAATGAGATGCACATGTTGAATTTCAGTTCGATAGTTCTGATAGGAATGAAGATTTCAGTAGTCGATTCGGCAAAGTGTGATATCAATTCCTCGAAAACTGTTGGATCAATTCGAACCTAATCTTGAAACTGCACATAGTTTTCGGATTGAAATGAACATTTCGAATTTCAGTTCGATAGTTCAGATAGGAATTGAGATTTCAGTGGTCTATTCGGAAAAGTGTGATATCAATTCCTCAAAAACTGTTGGATCAATTCGATCCAAATCTTGAAACTGCACATAGTTTTCGAAATGGGATGCACGTGTTGAATTTCAGATCGATGGTTCTAATAGGAATGGAGTTTTCAGAAGTCGATTCGACAAAATATCATTTCAATTCCTGAGGAACTATTGGATCAATTCGAACCAAATCTTGAAACTGCATATAGTTTTCGGATTGAGATGCACATGTTGTATTTCAGTTCGATAGTTCAGATAGGAATTGAGATTTCAGTGGTTAATTCGGCAAAGTGTGATATCAATTCCTCGAAAACTGTTGGATCAATTCGAACCAAATCTTGAAACTGCACATAGTTTTCGAAATGAAATGCATATGTTGAATTTCAGTACGATAGTTCTGATAGGAATTGAGATTTCAGTGGTCTATTCGGCAATGTGTGATATCAATTCCTCAAAAACTGTTGAACCAATTCGACCCAAATCTTGAAACTGCACATAGTTTTCGAATTTAGATGCACAAGTTGAATTTCAGATCGATAGTTCTGATAGGAATGAAGATTTCAGTAGTCGATTCGGCAAAATATCATATCAATTCCTCGAAAACTGTTGGATCAATTCGAACCAAATCTTGAAACTGCACATAGTTTTCGAAATGAAATGCATATGTTGAATTTCAGTACGATAGTTCTGATAGGAATTGAGATTTCAGTGGTCTATTCGGCAATGTGTGATATCAATTCCTCAAAAACTGTTGGATCAATTCGAACCAAATCTTGAAACTGCACATAGTTTTCGAAATGAGATGCACGTGTTGAATTTCAGATCGATGGTTCTAATAGGAATGGAGTTTTCAGAAGTCGATTCGACAAAATATCATTTCAATTCCTGAGGAACTATTGGATCAATTCGAACCAAATCTTGAAACTGCACATAGTTTTCGAATTGAGATGCACATGTTGAATTTCAGTTCGATAGTTCAGAAAGGATTTGAGATTTCAGTGGTCAATTCGGCAAAGTGTGATATCAATTCCTCGAAAACTGTTGGATCAATTCGAACCAAATCTTAAAACTGCACATAGTTTTCGAATTGAGATGCACATGTTGAATTTCAGATCGATAGTTCTAATAGGAATGGAGATTTCAGAAGTCGATTCGACAAAATATCATTTCAATTCCTGAGGAACTATTGGATCAATTCGAACCAAATCTTGAAACTGCACATAGTTTTCGGATTAAGATGCACATGAGATTTCAGTAGTCGATTCGACAAAATATCATTTCAATTCCTTATGATCAATTCGACGAAAACTGTTGGTTCAATTCGATCCAAATCTTGAAATTTCACACAGTTTTCGAATTGAGATGCACATGTTGAATTTCAGTTCGATAGTTCAGATAGGAATTGAGATTTCAGTGGCCAATTCGGCAAAGTGTGATATCAATTCCTCGAAAACTGTTGGATCAATTCGAACCAAATCTTGAACTGCACATAATTTTCGAATTGAGATGCACATGTTGAATTTCAGATCGATAGTTCTAATAGGAATGAAGATTTCAGTAGTCGATTCGACATAATATCGTTTCAATTCCTAAGGAACTATTGGATCAATTCGAACCAATTCTTGAAACTGCACGTAGTTTTCGGATTGAGATGAACATGTTGAATTTCAGTTCGATAGTGCAGACAGGAATTGAGATTTCAGTGGTCTATTCGGCAAAGTGTGATATCAATTCCTCGAAAAGTGTTGGATCAATTCGAACCAAATCTTGAAAATTCACGAAGTTTTTGAATTGAGATGCACATGTTGAATTTCAGTTCGATAGTTCAGATAGGAATTGAGATTTCAGTGGACAATACGGAAAAAGTGTGATATCAATTCCTCGAAAACTTTTGGATCAATTCGAACCAAATCTGGAAACTGCACATAGTTTTCGGATTGAGATGCAGATGTTGAATTTTAGTACGATAGTTCAGATAGGAATCGAGATTTCAGTGGTCTATTCGGCAAAGTGTGATATCAGTTCCTCAAAAACTGTTGGATCAATTCGAACCAAATCTTGAAACAGCACATAGTTTTCGAATTGAGATGCACATGTTGAATTTCAGTTCGATAGTGCTGATAGGAATTGAGATTTCAGTGGTCGATTCGACAAAGTGTGATATCAACTCCTCGAAAACTGTTGGATCAATTCGAACCAATACTGGAAACTGCACATAGTTTTCGAAATGAGATGCACATGTTGAATTTCAGTTCGATAGTTCTGATAGGAATGAAGATTTCAGTAGTCGATTCGGCAAAGTGTGATATCAATTCCTCGAAAACTGTTGGATCAATTCGAACCTAATCTTGAAACTGCACATAGTTTTCGGATTGAAATGAACATTTCGAATTTCAGTTCGATAGTTCAGATAGGAATTGAGATTTCAGTGGTCTATTCGGAAAAGTGTGATATCAATTCCTCGAAAACTGTTGGATCAATTCGATCCAAATCTTGAAACTGCACATAGTTTTCGAAATGGGATGCACGTGTTGAATTTCAGATCGATGGTTCTAATAGGAATGGAGTTTTCAGAAGTCGATTCGACAAAATATCATTTCAATTCCTGAGGAACTATTGGATCAATTCGAACCAAATCTTGAAACTGCATATAGTTTTCGGATTGAGATGCACATGTTGTATTTCAGTTCGATAGTTCAGATAGGAATTGAGATTTCAGTGGTTAATTCGGCAAAGTGTGATATCAATTCCTCGAAAACTGTTGGATCAATTCGAACCAAATCTTGAAACTGCACATAGTTTTCGAAATGAAATGCATATGTTGAATTTCAGTACGATAGTTCTGATAGGAATTGAGATTTCAGTGGTCTATTCGGCAATGTGTGATATCAATTCCTCAAAAACTGTTGAACCAATTCGACCCAAATCTTGAAACTGCACATAGTTTTCGAATTTAGATGCACAAGTTGAATTTCAGATCGATAGTTCTGATAGGAATGAAGATTTCAGTAGTCGATTCGGCAAAATATCATTTCAATTCCTCGAAAACTGTTGGATCAATTCGAACCAAATCTTGAAACTGCACATAGTTTTCGAAATGAAATGCATATGTTGAATTTCAGTACGATAGTTCTGATAGGAATTGAGATTTCAGTGGCCAATTCGGCAAAGTGTGATATCAATTCCTCGAAAACTGTTGGATCAATTCGAACCAAATCTTGAACTGCACATAGTTTTCGAATTGAGATGCACATGTTGAATTTCAGATCGATAGTTCTAATAGGAATGAAGATTTCAGTAGTCGATTCGACATAATATCGTTTCAATTCCTAAGGAACTATTTGATCAATTCGAACCAATTCTTGAAACTGCACGTAGTTTTCGGATTGAGATGAACATGTTGAATTTCAGTTCGATAGTGCAGACAGGAATTGAGATTTCAGTGGTCTATTCGGCAAAGTGTGATATCAATTCCTCGAAAAGTGTTGGATCAATTCGAACCAAATCTTGAAAATTCACGAAGTTTTTGAATTGAGATGCACATGTTGAATTTCAGTTCGATAGTTCAGATAGGAATTGAGATTTCAGTGGTCAATACGGCAAAGTGTGATATCAATTCCTCGAAAACTTTTGGATCAATTCGAACCAAATCTGGAAACTGCACATAGTTTTCGGATTGAGATGCAGATGTTGAATTTTAGTACGATAGTTCAGATAGGAATCGAGATTTCAGTGGTCTATTCGGCAAAGTGTGATATCAGTTCCTCAAAAACTGTTGGATCAATTCGAACCAAATCTTGAAACAGCACATAGTTTTCGAATTGAGATGCACATGTTGAATTTCAGTTCGATAGTGCTGATAGGAATTGAGATTTCAGTGGTCGATTCGACAAAGTGTGATATCAACTCCTCGAAAACTGTTGGATCAATTCGAACCAATACTGGAAACTGCACATAGTTTTCGAAATGAGATGCACATGTTGAATTTCAGTTCGATAGTTCTGATAGGAATGAAGATTTCAGTAGTCGATTCGGCAAAGTGTGATATCAATTCCTCGAAAACTGTTGGATCAATTCGAACCTAATCTTGAAACTGCACATAGTTTTCGGATTGAAATGAACATTTCGAATTTCAGTTCGATAGTTCAGATAGGAATTGAGATTTCAGTGGTCTATTCGGAAAAGTGTGATATCAATTCCTCAAAAACTGTTGGATCAATTCGATCCAAATCTTGAAACTGCACATAGTTTTCGAAATGGGATGCACGTGTTGAATTTCAGATCGATGGTTCTAATAGGAATGGAGTTTTCAGAAGTCGATTCGACAAAATATCATTTCAATTCCTGAGGAACTATTGGATCAATTCGAACCAAATCTTGAAACTGCATATAGTTTTCGGATTGAGATGCACATGTTGTATTTCAGTTCGATAGTTCAGATAGGAATTGAGATTTCAGTGGTTAATTCGGCAAAGTGTGATATCAATTCCTCGAAAACTGTTGGATCAATTCGAACCAAATCTTGAAACTGCACATAGTTTTCGAAATGAAATGCATATGTTGAATTTCAGTACGATAGTTCTGATAGGAATTGAGATTTCAGTGGTCTATTCGGCAATGTGTGATATCAATTCCTCAAAAACTGTTGAACCAATTCGACCCAAATCTTGAAACTGCACATAGTTTTCGAATTTAGATGCACAAGTTGAATTTCAGATCGATAGTTCTGATAGGAATGAAGATTTCAGTAGTCGATTCGGCAAAATATCATTTCAATTCCTCGAAAACTGTTGGATCAATTCGAACCAAATCTTGAAACTGCACATAGTTTTCGAAATGAAATGCATATGTTGAATTTCAGTACGATAGTTCTGATAGGAATTGAGATTTCAGTGGTCTATTCGGCAATGTGTGATATCAATTCCTCAAAAACTGTTGGATCAATTCGAACCAAATCTTGAAACTGCACATAGTTTTCGAAATGAGATGCACCTGTTGAATTTCAGATCGATGGTTCTAATAGGAATGGAGTTTTCAGAAGTCGATTCGACAAAATATCATTTCAATTCCTGAGGAACTATTGGATCAATTCGAACCAAATCTTGAAACTGCACATAGTTTTCGAATTGAGATGCACATGTTGAATTTCAGTTCGATAGTTCAGAAAGGATTTGAGATTTCAGTGGTCAATTCGGCAAAGTGTGATATCAATTCCTCGAAAACTGTTGGATCAATTCGAACCAAATCTTAAAACTGCACATAGTTTTCGAATTGAGATGCACATGTTGAATTTCAGATCGATAGTTCTAATAGGAATGGAGATTTCAGAAGTCGATTCGACAAAATATCATTTCAATTCCTGAGGAACTATTGGATCAATTCGAACCAAATCTTGAAACTGCACATAGTTTTCGGATTAAGATGCACATGAGATTTCAGTAGTCGATTCGACAAAATATCATTTCAATTCCTTATGATCAATTCGACGAAAACTGTTGGTTCAATTCGATCCAAATCTTGAAATTTCACACAGTTTTCGAATTGAGATGCACATGTTGAATTTCAGTTCGATAGTTCAGATAGGAATTGAGATTTCAGTGGCCAATTCGGCAAAGTGTGATATCAATTCCTCGAAAACTGTTGGATCAATTCGAACCAAATCTTGAACTGCACATAATTTTCGAATTGAGATGCACATGTTGAATTTCAGATCGATAGTTCTAATAGGAATGAAGATTTCAGTAGTCGATTCGACATAATATCGTTTCAATTCCTAAGGAACTATTGGATCAATTCGAACCAATTCTTGAAACTGCACGTAGTTTTCGGATTGAGATGAACATGTTGAATTTCAGTTCGATAGTGCAGACAGGAATTGAGATTTCAGTGGTCTATTCGGCAAAGTGTGATATCAATTCCTCGAAAAGTGTTGGATCAATTCGAACCAAATCTTGAAAATTCACGAAGTTTTTGAATTGAGATGCACATGTTGAATTTCAGTTCGATAGTTCAGATAGGAATTGAGATTTCAGTGGTCAATTCGGCAAAGTGTGATATCAATTCCTCGAAAACTTTTGGATCAATTCGAACCAAATCTGGAAACTGCACATAGTTTTCGGATTGAGATGCAGATGTTGAATTTTAGTACGATAGTTCAGATAGGAATCGAGATTTCAGTGGTCTATTCGGCAAAGTGTGATATCAATTCCTCAAAAACTGTTGGATCAATTCGAACCAAATCTTGAAACAGCACATAGTTTTCGAATTGAGATGCACATGTTGAATTTCAGTTCGATAGTGCTGATAGGAATTGAGATTTCAGTGGTCGATTCGGCAAAGTGTGATATCAACTCCTCGAAAACTGTTGGATCAATTCGAACCAATACTGGAAACTGCACATAGTTTTCGAAATGAGATGCACATGTTGAATTTCAGTTCGATAGTTCTGATAGGAATGAAGATTTCAGTAGTCGATTCGGCAAAGTGTGATATCAATTCCTCGAAAACTGTTGGATCAATTCGAACCTAATCTTGAAACTGCACATAGTTTTCGGATTGAAATGAACATTTCGAATTTCAGTTCGATAGTTCAGATAGGAATTGAGATTTCAGTGGTCTATTCGGAAAAGTGTGATATCAATTCCTCAAAAACTGTTGGATCAATTCGATCCAAATCTTGAAACTGCACATAGTTTTCGAAATGGGATGCACGTGTTGAATTTCAGATCGATGGTTCTAATAGGAATGGAGTTTTCAGAAGTCGATTCGACAAAATATCATTTCAATTCCTGAGGAACTATTGGATCAATTCGAACCAAATCTTGAAACTGCATATAGTTTTCGGATTGAGATGCACATGTTGTATTTCAGTTCGATAGTTCAGATAGGAATTGAGATTTCAGTGGTTAATTCGGCAAAGTGTGATATCAATTCCTCGAAAACTGTTGGATCAATTCGAACCAAATCTTGAAACTGCACATAGTTTTCGAAATGAAATGCCTATGTTGAATTTCAGTACGATAGTTCTGATAGGAATTGAGATTTCAGTGGTCTATTCGGCAATGTGTGATATCAATTCCTCAAAAACTGTTGAACCAATTCGACCCAAATCTTGAAACTGCACATAGTTTTCGAATTTAGATGCACAAGTTGAATTTCAGATCGATAGTTCTGATAGGAATGAAGATTTCAGTAGTCGATTCGGCAAAATATCATTTCAATTCCTTGAAAACTGTTGGATCAATTCGAACCAAATCTTGAAACTGCACATAGTTTTCGAAATGAAATGCATATGTTGAATTTCAGTACGATAGTTCTGATAGGAATTGAGATTTCAGTGGTCTATTCGGCAATGTGTGATATCAATTCCTCAAAAACTGTTGGATCAATTCGAACCAAATCTTGAAACTGCACATAGTTTTCGAAATGAGATGCACGTGTTGAATTTCACATCGATGGTTCTAATAGGAATGGAGTTTTCAGAAGTCGATTCGACAAAATATCATTTCAATTCCTGAGGAACTATTGGATCAATTCGAACCAAATCTTGAAACTGCACATAGTTTTCGAATTGAAATGCACATGTTGAATTTCAGTTCGATAGTTCAGAAAGGATTTGAGATTTCAGTGGTCAATTCGGCAAAGTGTGATATCAATTCCTCGAAAACTGTTGGATCAATTCGAACCAAATCTTAAAACTGCACATAGTTTTCGAATTGAGATGCACATGTTGAATTTCAGATCGATAGTTCTAATAGGAATGGAGATTTCAGAAGTCGATTCGACAAAATATCATTTCAATTCCTGAGGAACTATTGGATCAATTCGAACCAAATCTTGAAACTGCACATAGTTTTCGGATTAAGATGCACATGTTAAATTTCAGTTCGATAGTTCAGATAGGAATTGAGATTTCAGTGGTCAATTCGGCAAAGTGCGATATCAATTCCTTGAAAACTGTTTGATCAATCCGAACCAAATCTTGAAACTGCAAATAGTTTTCGAAATGAAATGCATATGTTGAATTTCAGTTCGGTAGTTCTGATAGGAATTGAGATTTCAGTGGTCTATTCGGCAAAGTGTGATATCAATTCCTCAAAAACTGTTGAACCAATTCGACCCAAATCTTGAAACTGCACATAGTTTTCGAATTGAGATGCACATGTTGAATTTCAGATCGATAGTTCTGATAGGATTGAAGATTTCAGTAGTCGATTCGGCAAAATATCATTTCAATTCCTAAGGAACTATTGGATCGATTCGAACCAAATCTTGAAACTGCACATAGTTTTCGAATTGAGATGCACATGTTGAATTTCAGTTCAATAGTTCAGATAGGAATTGAGATTTCAGTGGTCAATTCGGCAAAGTGTGATATCAATTCCTCGAAAACTGTTGGATCAATTCGAACCAAATCTTGAAACTGCCCATAGTTTTCGAATTGAGATGCACATGTTGAATTTCAGTTCGATAGTGCAGATAGGAATTGAGATTTCAGTGGTCTATTCGGCAAAGTGTGATATCAATTCCTCAAAAACTGTTGAACCAATTCGACCCAAATCTTGAAACTGCACATAGTTTTCGAATTGAGATGCACATGTTGAATTTCAGATCGATAGTTCTGATAGGAATGAAGATTTCAGTAGTCGATTCGGCAAAATATCATTTCAATTCCTAAGGAACTATTTGATCGATTCGAACCAAATCTTGAAACTGCATATAGTTTTCGGATTGAGATGCACATGTTGTATTTCAGTTCGATAGTTCAGATAGGAATTGAGATTTCAGTGGTTAATTCGGCAAAGTGTGATATCAATTCCTCGAAAACTGTTGGATCAATTCGAACCAAATCTTGAAACTGCACATAGTTTTCGAAATGAAATGCCTATGTTGAATTTCAGTACGATAGTTCTGATAGGAATTGAGATTTCAGTGGTCTATTCGGCAATGTGTGATATCAATTCCTCAAAAACTGTTGAACCAATTCGACCCAAATCTTGAAACTGCACATAGTTTTCGAATTTAGATGCACAAGTTGAATTTCAGATCGATAGTTCTGATAGGAATGAAGATTTCAGTAGTCGATTCGGCAAAATATCATTTCAATTCCTTGAAAACTGTTGGATCAATTCGAACCAAATCTTGAAACTGCACATAGTTTTCGAAATGAAATGCATATGTTGAATTTCAGTACGATAGTTCTGATAGGAATTGAGATTTCAGTGGTCTATTCGGCAATGTGTGATATCAATTCCTCAAAAACTGTTGGATCAATTCGAACCAAATCTTGAAACTGCACATAGTTTTCGAAATGAGATGCACGTGTTGAATTTCACATCGATGGTTCTAATAGGAATGGAGTTTTCAGAAGTCGATTCGACAAAATATCATTTCAATTCCTGAGGAACTATTGGATCAATTCGAACCAAATCTTGAAACTGCACATAGTTTTCGAATTGAAATGCACATGTTGAATTTCAGTTCGATAGTTCAGAAAGGATTTGAGATTTCAGTGGTCAATTCGGCAAAGTGTGATATCAATTCCTCGAAAACTGTTGGATCAATTCGAACCAAATCTTAAAACTGCACATAGTTTTCGAATTGAGATGCACATGTTGAATTTCAGATCGATAGTTCTAATAGGAATGGAGATTTCAGAAGTCGATTCGACAAAATATCATTTCAATTCCTGAGGAACTATTGGATCAATTCGAACCAAATCTTGAAACTGCACATAGTTTTCGGATTAAGATGCACATGTTAAATTTCAGTCGATAGTTCAGATAGGAATTGAGATTTCAGTGGTCAATTCGGCAAAGTGCGATATCAATTCCTTGAAAACTGTTTGATCAATCCGAACCAAATCTTGAAACTGCAAATAGTTTTCGAAATGAAATGCATATGTTGAATTTCAGTTCGGTAGTTCTGATAGGAATTGAGATTTCAGTGGTCTATTCGGCAAAGTGTGATATCAATTCCTCAAAAACTGTTGAACCAATTCGACCCAAATCTTGAAACTGCACATAGTTTTCGAATTGAGATGCACATGTTGAATTTCAGATCGATAGTTCTGATAGGATTGAAGATTTCAGTAGTCGATTCGGCAAAATATCATTTCAATTCCTAAGGAACTATTGGATCGATTCGAACCAAATCTTGAAACTGCACATAGTTTTCGAATTGAGATGCACATGTTGAATTTCAGTTCAATAGTTCAGATAGGAATTGAGATTTCAGTGGTCAATTCGGCAAAGTGTGATATCAATTCCTCGAAAACTGTTGGATCAATTCGAACCAAATCTTGAAACTGCCCATAGTTTTCGAATTGAGATGCACATGTTGAATTTCAGTTCGATAGTGCAGATAGGAATTGAGATTTCAGTGGTCTATTCGGCAAAGTGTGATATCAATTCCTCAAAAACTGTTGAACCAATTCGACCCAAATCTTGAAACTGCACATAGTTTTCGAATTGAGATGCACATGTTGAATTTCAGATCGATAGTTCTGATAGGAATGAAGATTTCAGTAGTCGATTCGGCAAAATATCATTTCAATTCATTCAATTTCGCGAAAACTGTTGGATCGATTCGAACCAAATCTTGAAACTGCACATAGTTTTCGAATTGAGATAAAAATGTTGAATTTCGGTTCGATAGTGCAGATAGGAATTGAGATTTCAGTGGTCAATTAGGCAAAGTGTGATATCAATTCCTCAAAAACTGTTGAACCAATTCGACCCAAATCTTGAAACTGCACATAGTTTTCGAATTGAGATGTACATGTTGAATTTCAGATCGATAGTTCTGATAGGAATGAAGATTTCAGTAGTCGATTAGGCAAAGTGTGATATCAATTCCTCGAAAACTGTTGGATCGATTCGAACCAAATCTTGAAACTGCACATAGTTTTCGAATTGAGATGCACATGTTGAATTTCAGTTCGATAGTTCAGATAGGAATTGAGATTTCAGTGGTCAATTAGGCAAAGTGTGATATCAATTCCTCAAAAACTGTTGAACCAATTCGACCCAAATCTTGAAACTGCACATAGTTTTCGAATTGAGATGTACATGTTGAATTTCAGATCGATAGTTCTGATAGGAATGAAGATTGCAGTAGTCGATTAGGCAAAGTGTGATATCAATTCCTCGAAAACTGTTGGATCGATTCGAACCAAATCTTGAAACTGCACATAGTTTTCGAATTGAGATGCACATGTTGAATTTCAGTTCGATAGTTCAGATAGGAATTGAGATTTCAGTGGTCTATTCGGCAAAGTGTGATATCAATTTCTCGAAAACTGTTGGTTCAATTCGAACCAAATCTTGTAACTGCATATAGTTTTCGAAATGATATGCACATGTTGAATTTCAGATCGATAGTTCTAATAGGAATGGAGATTTCAGAAGTCGATTCGTCAAAATATCATTTCAATTCCTAAGGAACTATTGGATCGATTCGAACCAAATCTTGAAACTGCACATAGTTTTCGGATAGAGAAGCACATGTTGAATTTCAGATCGATAGTTCTGATAGGAATGAAGATTTCAGTAGTCGATTCGGCAAAATATCATTTCAATTCCTAAGGAACTATTTGATCGATTCGAACCAAATCTTGAAACTGCACATAGTTTTCGAATTGAGATAAACATGTTGAATTTCGGTTCGATAGTGCAGATAGGAATTGAGATTTCAGTGGTCTATTCGGAAAAGTGTGATATCAATTCCTCAAAAACTGTTGGATCAATTCGAACCAAATCTTGAAACTGCACATAGTTTTCGAAATGAGACGCACGTGTTGAATTTCAGATCGATGGTTCCAATAGGAATGGAGTTTTCAGAAGTCGATTCGACAAAATATCATTTCAATTCCTGAGGAACTATTGGATCAATTCGAACCAAATCTTGAAACTGCACATAGTTTTCGGATGGAGAAGCACATGTTGAATTTCAGATCGATAGTTCTGATAGGAATGAAGATTTCAGTAGTCGATTCGGCAAAATATCATTTCAATTCCTAAGGAACTATTTGATCGATTCGAACCAAATCTTGAAACTGCACATAGTTTTCGAATTGAGATGCACATGTTGAATTTCAGTTCGATAGTTCAGATAGGAATTGAGATTTCAGTGGTCAATTAGGCAAAGTGTGATATCAATTTCGCGAAAACTGTTGGATCGATTCGAACCAAATCTTGAAACTGCACATAGTTTTCGAATTGAGATAAAAATGTTGAATTTCGGTTCGATAGTGCAGATAGGAATTGAGATTTCAGTGGTCTATTCGGCAAAGTGTGATATCAATTTCTCGAAAACTGTTGGTTCAATTCGAACCAAATCGTGTAACTGCATATAGTTTTCGAAATGAGATGCACATGTTGAATTTCAGATCGATAGTTCTAATAGGAATGGAGATTTCAGAAGTCGATTCGTCAAAATATCATTTCAATTCCTATGGATTAATTAACAACATTAACAACAATTCCTCATTGAGATTTCAGTGGTCAATTCGGCAAAGTGCGATATCAATTCCTTGAAAACTGTTGGATCAATTCGAACCAAATCTTGAAACTGCAAATAGTTTTCGAAATGAAATGCATATGTTGAATTTCAGTTCGGTAGTTCTGATAGGAATTGAGATTTCAGTGGTCTATTCGGCAAAGTGTGATATCAATTCCTCAAAAACTGTTGGATAGGAATGAAGATTTCAGTAGTCGATTCGGCAAAATATCATTTCAATTCCTAAGGAACTATTAGATCGATTCGAACCAAATCTTGAAACTGCACATAGTTTTCGAATTGAGATGCACATGTTGAATTTCAGTTCGATAGTTCAGATAGGAATTGAGATTTCAGTGGTCAATTCGGCAAAGTGTGATATCAATTCCTCGAAAACTGTTGGATCAATTCGAACCAAATCTTGAAACTGCCCATGGTTTTCGAATTGAGATGCACATGTTGAATTTCAGTTCGATAGTGCAGATAGGAATTGAGATTTCAGTGGTCTATTCGGCAAGGTGTGATATCAATTTCTCGAAAACTGTTGGTTCAATTCGAACCAAATCTTGTAACTGCATATAGTTTTCGAATTGAGATGCACATGTTGAATTTCAGATCGATAGTTCTAATAGGAATGGAGATTTCAGAAGTCGATTCGTCAAAATATCATTTCAATTCCTAAGGAACTATTGGATCGATTCGAACCAAATCTTGAAACTGCACATAGTTTTCGGATAGAGAAGCACATGTTGAATTTCAGATCGATAGTTCTGATAGGAATGAAGATTTCAGTAGTCGATTCGGCAAAATATCATTTCAATTCCTAAGGAACTATTTGATCGATTCGAACCAAATCTTGAAACTGCACATAGTTTTCGAATTGAGATGCACATGTTGAATTTCAGTTCGATAGTTCAGATAGGAATTGAGATTTCAGTGGTCTATTCGGCAAAGTATGATATCAATTCCTCAAAAGCTGTTGGATCAATTCGAACCAAATCTTGAAACTGCACATAATTTTCGAATTGAGATAAACATGTTGAATTTCAGTTCGATAGTGCAGACAGGAATTGAGATTTCAGTGGTCTATAGGAATGAAGATTTCAGTAGTCGATTCGGCAAAATATTATTTCAATTCCTAAGGAACTATTGGATCGATTCGAACCAAATCTTGAAACTGCACATAGTTTTCGAATTGAGATGCACATGTTGAATTTCAGTTCGATAGTTCAGATAGGAATTGAGATTTCAGTGGTCAATTCGGCAAAGTGTGATATCAATTCCTCGAAAACTGTTGAACCAATTCGACCCAAATCTTGAAACTGCACATAGCTTTCGAATTGAGATGCACATGTTGAATTTCAGATCGATAGTTCTGATAGGAATGAAGATTTCAGTAGTCGATTCGGCAAAATATCATTTCAATTCCTAAGGAACTATTGGATCGATTCGAACCAAATCTTGAAACTGCACATAGTTTTCGAATTGAGATGCACATGTTGAATTTCAGTTCGATAGTTCAGATAGGAATTGAGATATCAGTGGTCAATTCGGCAAAGTGTGATATCTATTCCTCGAAAACTGTTGGATCAATTCGAACCAAATCTTGAAACTGCACATAGTTTTCGAATTGAGATGCACATGTTGAATTTCATTTCGATAGTGCAGATAGGAATTGAGATTTCAGTGGTCTATTCGGCAAAGTGTGATATCAATTCCTCAAAAACTGTTGAACCAATTCGACCCAAATCTTGAAACTGCACATAGTTTTCGAATTGAGATGTACATGTTGAATTTCAGATCGATAGTTCTGATAGGAATGAAGATTTCAGTAGTCGATTCGGCAAAATATCATTTCAATTCCTAAGGAACTATTGGATCGATTCGAACCAAATCTTGAAACTGCACATAGTTTTCGAATTGAGATGCACATGTTGAATTTCAGTTCGATAGTTCAGATAGGAATTGAGATTTCAGTGGTCAATTCGGCAAAGTGTGATATCAATTCCTCGAAAACTGTTGGATCGATTCGAACCAAATCTTGAAACTTCACATAGTTTTCGAATTGAGATGCACATGTTGAATTTCAATTCGATAGTGCAGATAGGAATTGAGATTTCAGTGGTCTATTCGGCAAAGTGTGATTTCAATTCCTCGAAAACTGTTGGATCAATTCGAACCAAATCTTGAAACTGCACATAGTTTTCGAATTGAGATGCACATGTTGAATTTCATTTCGATAGTGCAGATAGGAATTGAGATTTCAGTGGTCTATTCGGCAAAGTGTGATATCAATTCCTCAAAAACTGTTGAACCAATTCGACCCAAATCTTGAAACTGCACATAGTTTTCGAATTGAGATGTACATGTTGAATTTCAGATCGATAGTTCTGATAGGAATGAAGATTTCAGTAGTCGATTAGGCAAAGTGTGATATCAATTCCTCGAAAACTGTTGGATCGATTCGAACCAAATCTTGAAACTTCACATAGTTTTCGAATTGAGATATACATGTTGAATTTCAATTCGATAGTGCAGATAGGAATTGAGATTTCAGTGGTCTATTCGGCAAAGTGTGATATCAATTCCTCGAAAACTGTTGGTTCAATTCGAACCAAATCTTAAAACTGCACATAGTTTTCGAAATGAGATGCACATGTTGAATTTCAGATTGATAGTTCAGATAGGAATTGAGATTTCAGTGGTCAATTAGGCAAAGTGTGATATCAATTCCTCGAAAACTGTTGGATCGATTCGAACCAAATCTTGAAACTGCACATAGTTTTCGAATTGAGGTGCACATGTTGAATTTCAGTTCGATAGTGCAGATAGGAATTGAGATTTCAGTGGTCTAGTCGGCAAAGTGTGATATCAATTCCTCAAAAACTGTTGAACCAATTCGACCCAAATCTTGAAACTGCACATAGTTTTCGAATTGAGATGCACATGTTGAATTTCAGTTCGATAGTTCAGATAGGAATTGAGATTTCAGTGGTCAATTCGGCAAAGTGTGATATCAATTCCTCGAAAACTGTTGGATCGATTCGAACCAAATCTTGAAACTGCACATAGTTTTCGAATTGAGATGCACATTTTGAATTTCAGTTCGATAGTGCAGATAGGAATTGAGATTTCAGTGGTCAATTCGGCAAAGTGTGATATCAATTCCTCGAAAACTGTTGGATCAATTCGAACCAAATCTTGAAACTTTACACTGTTTCCGGATTGAGATGCACATGTTGAATTTCAGTTCGATAGTTCTGATAGGAATGAAGACTTCAGTAGTCGATTCGGCAAAATATCATTTCAATTCCCAAGGAACTATTGGATCGATTCGAACCAAATCTTCAAACTGCACATAGTTTTCGAATTGAGATGCACATGTTGAATTTCAGTTCGATAGTTCAGATAGGAATTGAGATTTCAGTGGTCAATTCGGCAAAGTGTGATATCAATTCCTCGAAAACTGTTGAACCAATTCGACCCAAATCTTGAAACTGCACATAGTTTTTGAATTGAGATGCACATGTTGAATTTCAGATCGATAGTTCTGATAGGAATGAAGATTTCAGTAGTCGATTCGGCAAAATATCATTTCAATTCCCAAGGAACTATTGGATCGATTCGAACCAAATCTTCAAACTGCACATAGTTTTCGAATTGAGATGCACATGTTGAATTTCAGTTCGATAGTTCAGATAGGAATTGAGATATCAGTGGTCAATTCGGCAAAGTGTGATATCAATTCCTCGAAAACTGTTGGATCAATTCGAACCAAATCTTGAAACTGCACATAGTTTTCGAATTGAGATGCACATGTTGAATTTCATTTCGATAGTGCAGATAGGAATTGAGATTTCAGTGGTCTATTCGGCAAAGTGTGATATCAATTCCTCAAAAACTGTTGAACCAATTCGACCCAAATCTTGAAACTGCACATAGTTTTCGAATTGAGATGTACATGTTGAATTTCAGATCGATAGTTCTGATAGGAATGAAGATTTCAGTAGTCGATTAGGCAAAGTGATCAATTCCTCGAAAACTGTTGGATCGATTCGAACCAAATCTTGAAACTTCACATAGTTTTCGAATTGAGATATACATGTTGAATTTCAATTCGATAGTGCAGATAGGAATTGAGATTTCAGTGGTCTATTCGGCAAAGTGTGATATCAATTCCTCGAAAACTGTTGGTTCAATTCGAACCAAATCTTAAAACTGCACATAGTTTTCGAAATGAGATGCACATGTTGAATTTCAGATTGATAGTTCAGATAGGAATTGAGATTTCAGTGGTCAATTAGGCAAAGTGTGATATCAATTCCTCGAAAACTGTTGGATCGATTCGAACCAAATCTTGAAACTTCACATAGTTTTCGAATTGAGATATACATGTTGAATTTCAATTCGATAGTGCAGATAGGAATTGAGATTTCAGTGGTCAATTAGGCAAAGTGTGATATCAATTCCTCGAAAACTGTTGGATCGATTCGAACCAAATCTTGAAACTTCACATAGTTTTCGAATTGAGATATACATGTTGAATTTCAATTCGATAGTGCAGATAGGAATTGAGATTTCAGTGGTCTATTCGGCAAAGTGTGATATCAATTCCTCGAAAACTGTTGGTTCAATTCGAACCAAATATTGAAACTGCACATAGTTTTCGAAATGAGATGCACATGTTGAATTTCAGATCGATAGTTCTAATAGGAATGGAGATTTCAGTAGTCGATTCGGCAAAGTGTGATATCAATTCCTCAAAAACTGTTGGATCGATTCGAACCAAATCTTGAAACTGGACATAGTTTTCGAATTGAGATGCACATGTTGAATTTCAGTTCGCTAGTTCAGATAGGAATTGAGATTTCAGTGGTCAATTCGGCAAAGTGTGATATCAATTCCTCGAAAACTGTTGGATCAATTCGAACCAAATCTTGAAACTGCACATAGTTTTCGAATTGAGATGCACATGTTGAATTTCAGTTCGCTAGTTCAGATAGGAATTGAGATTTCAGTGGTCTATTCGGCAAAGTGTGATATCAATTCCTCGAAAACTGTTGGTTCAATTCGAACCAAATCTTGAAATTTCACACAGGTTTCGAATTGAGATACACATGTTTAATTTCAGTTCGATAGTTCAGATAGGAATTGAGATTTCAGTTATCAATTCGGCAAAGTGTGATATCAATTCCTCGAAAACTTTTGTATCAATTCGAACCAAATCTGGAAACTGCACATAGTTTTCGGATTGAGATGCACATGTTGAATTTGAATTTCAGTTCGATAGTTCAGATAGGAATCGAGATTTCAGTGGTCTATTCGGCAAAGTGTGATATCAATTCCTCAAAAACTGTTGGACCAATTCGACCCAAATCTTGAAACAGCACATAGTTTTCGAATTGAGATGCACATGTTGAATTTCAGATCGATAGTTCTGATAGGAATGGAGATTTCAGTACTCGATTCGACAAAATATCATTTCAATTCTTGAGGAACTATTGGATCGATTCGAACCAAATCTTGAAACTGCACATAGTTTTCGAATTGAGATGCACATGTTGAATTTCAGTTCGATAGTTCGGATGGGAATTGAGATATCACACTTTGCCGAATAGACCACTGAAATCTCAATTCCTATCTGCACTATCGAACTGAAATTCAACATGTGCATCTCAATTCGAAAACTACGTGCAGTTTCAAGATTTGGTTCGAATTGATCCAATAGTTCCTTAGGAATTGAAATGATATTTTGTCGAATCGACTACTGAAATCTCCATTCCTATTAGAACTATCGATCTGAAATTCAACATGTGCATCTCAATTCGAAAACTATGTGCAGTTTCAAGATTTGGTTCGAATTGATCCAACAGTTTTCGAGGAATTGATATCACACTTTGCCGAATTGACCACTGAAATCTCAATTCCTATCTGAACTATCGAACTGAAATTCAACATGTGCATCTCAATTCGAAAACTATGTGCAGTTTCAAGATTTGGTTCGAATCGATCCAATAGTTCCTAAGGAATTGAAATGATGTTTTGTCGAATCGACTACTGAAATCTCCATTCCTATCAGAACTATCGATCTGAAATTCAACATGTGCATCTCAATTCGAAAACTATGTGCAGTTTCAAGATTTGGGTCGAATTGGTCCAACAGTTTTTGAGGAATTGATATCACACTTTGCCGAATCGACTTCTGAAATCTCCATTCCTATTAGAACTATCGATCTGAAATTCAACATGTGCATCTCAATTCGAAAATTATGTGGAGTTTCAAGATTTGGTTCGAATTGATCCAACAGTTTTCGAGGAATTGATATCACACTTCGCCGAATTGACCACAGAAAACTCAATTCCTATCTGAACTATCGAACTGAAATTCAACATGAGCATCTCAATTCGAAAACTGTGTGAAATTTCAAGATTTGGTTCGAATTGAACCAACAGTTTTCGAGGAATTGATATCACACTTTGCCGAATTGACCACTGAAATCTCAATTCCTATCTGCACTATCGAACTGAAATTGAACATGTGCATCTCAATTCGAAAACTATGTGAAGTTTCAAGATTTGTTTCGAATTGATCCAACAGTTTTCGAGGAATTGATATCACACTTTGTTGAATTGACCACTGAAATCTCAATTCCTATCTGAACTGTCGAACTGAAATTCAACATGTGCATCTCAATTCGAAAACCATGTGCAGTTTCAAGATTTGGTTCGAATTGATCCAATAGTTCCTTAGGAATTGAAATAATCTTTTGTCGAATCGACTACTGAAATCTCGATTCCTATCAGAACTATCAATCTGAAATTCAACATGTGCATCTCAATTCGAAAACTATGTGCAGTTTCAAGATTTGGGTCGAATTGGTCCAACAGTTTTTGAGGAATTGATATCACACTTTGCCGAATAGACCACTGAGATCTCAATTCCTATCTGAACTATCGAACTGAAATTCGACATATGCATCTCAATTCGAAAACTATGCGCAGTTTCAAGATTTGGTTCGAATTGATCCAACAGTTTTCGAGGAATGGATATCACACTTTGCAGAATTGACAGTTCGATAGTTCTGATAGGAATTGAGATTTTAGTGGTCTATTCGGCAAAGTTTGATATCAATTCCTCAAAAACTGTTGGACCAATTCGACCCAAATCTTGAAACTGCACATAGTTTTCGAATTGAGATGCACATGTTGAATTTCAGATCGGTAGTTCTGATAGGAATGGAGATTTCAGTAGTCGATTAGACAAAATATCATTTCAATTCCTAAGGAACTATTGGATCAATTCGACACAAATCTTGAAACTACACATAGTTTTCGGATTGAGATGCACATGTTGAATTTCAGTTCGATAGTTCAGATAGGAATTGAGATTTCAGTGGTAAATTCGGCAAAGTGTGATGTCAATTCCTTGAAAACTGTTCAATCAATTCGAACCAAATCTTGAAACTGCACATAGTTTTCGAAATGAGATGCATATGTTGAATTTCAGTTCGATAGTTCAGATAGGAATTGAGATTTCAGTGGTCAATTCGGCAAAGTGTGATATCAATTCCTCGAAAACTGTTGGATCAATTCGAACCAAATCTTGAAACTGCACATAGTTTTCGGATTGAGATGCACATGTTGAATTTCAGTTCGATAGTTCTGATAGGAATTGAGATTTTAGTGATCGATTCGACAAAATATCATTTAAATTCCCAAGGAACTGTTGGATCAATTCGACCCAAATCTCGAAACTGTACATAGTTTTCGAAATGAGATGCACATGTTGAATTTCAGATCGATAGTTCTAATAGGAATTGAGATTTCAGTGGTCAATTCGGCAAAGTGTGATATCAATTCCTCGAAAACTGTTGGATCAATTCGAACCAAATCTTGAAACTGCACATAGTTTTCGGATTGAGATGCACATGTTGAATTTCAGTTCGATAGTTTCGATAGGAATTGAGATTTTAGTGGTCGATTCGACAAAATATCATTTAAATTCCCAAGGAACTGTTGGATCAATTCGACCCAAATCTCGAAACTGTACACAGTTTTCGAATTGAGATGCACATGTTGAATTTCAGTTCGATAGTTTAGATAGGAATTGGGATATCATTGGTCAATTCAGCAAAGTTTAATATAAATTTCTCGAAAACTGTTGGATCAATTCGAACCAAATCTTGGAACTTCACATAGTTTTCGAATTAATATCACACTTTGCCGAATTGACCACTGAAATCTCAATTCCTATCTGCACTATCGAACTGAAATTGAACATGTGCATCTCAATTCGAAAACTATGTGAAGTTTCAAGATTTGGTTCGAATTGATCCAACAGTTTTCGAGGAATTGATATCACACTTTGCCGAATTGACCACTGATATCTCAATTCCTATCTGCACTATCGAACTGAAATTCAACATGTGCATCTCAATTCGAAAACTATGTGCAGTTTCAAGATTTGGTTCGAATCGATCCAACAGTTTTGGAGGAATTGATATCACACTTTGCCGAATTGACCACTGAAATCTCAATTCCTATCTGAACTATCGAACTGAAATTCAACATGTGCATCTCAAATCAAAAACTGTGTACAGTTTTAAGATTTGGTTCGAATTGATCCAACAGTTTTCGAGGAATTGATATCACACTTTGCCGAATAGACCACTGAAATCTCAATTCCTATCTGCACTATCGAACTGAAATTCAACATGTGCATCTCAATTCGAAAACTATGTGCAGTTTCAAGATTTGGTTCGAATTGATCCAACAGTTTTCGATGAATTGATATCACACATTGCCGAATTGACCACTGAAATCTCAATTCCTATCTGAACTATCGAACTGAAATTCAACATGTGTATCTCAATCCGAAAACTATGTGCAGTTTCAAAATTTGGTTCGAATTGATTCAATAGTTCCTTAGGAACTGAAATGATATTTTGTCGAATCGACTACTGAAATCTCCATTCCTATTAGAACTATCGATCTGAAATTCAACATGTGCATCTCAATTCGAAAATTATGTGCAGTTTCAAGATTTGGTTCGAATTGATCCAACAGCTTTTGAGGAATTGATATCATACTTTGCCGAATAGGCCACTGAAATCTCAATTCCTATCTGAACTATCGAACTGAAATTCAACATGTGCATCTCAATCCGAAAACTATGTGCAGTTTCAAGATTTGGTTCGAATTGATCGAACAGTTTTTGAGGAATTGATATCACACTTTGCCGAATAGACCACTGAAATCTCAATTCCTATCTGAACTATCGAACTGAAATTCGACATGTGCATCTCAATCCGAAAACTATGTGCAGTTTCAAGATTTGGTTCGAATTGATCCAACAGTTTTTGAGGAATTGATATCACACTTTGCCGAATTGACCACTGAAATCTCAATTCCTATCTGAACTATCGAAATGAAATTCAACATGTGCATCTCAATTTGAAAACTATGTGCAGTTTCAAGATTTGGTTCGAATCGATCCAATAGTACCTTAGGAATTGAAATGATATTTTGCCGAATCGACTACTGAAATCTTCATTCCTATCAGAACTATCGAACTGAAATTCAACAAGTGCATCTCAATCCGAAAACAATGTAAAGTTTCAAGATTTGGTTCGAATAGATCCAACAGTTTTCGAGGATTTGATATGACACTTTGCCGAATTGACCACTGAAATCACAATTCCTATCTGAACTATTGAACTAAAATTCAACATGTGCATCTCAAATCAAAAACTGTGTACAGTTTCGGGATTTGAGTCGAATTGATCAAATAGTTCCTTAGGAATTGAAATTATATTTTGTCGATTCGACCACTGAAATCTCAATTCCTATCTGAACTATCGAACTGAAATTCAACATGTGCATCTCAATTCGAAAACTGTGTACAGTTTCGAGGTTTGGGTCGTATTGATCCAATAGTTCCTTAGGAATTCAAATGATACTATGTTGAATCGTCCACTGAAATCTCGATACCTATCAGAACTATCGAACTTAAATTCAACATGTGCATCTCAATTCGAAAACTATGTGCAGTTTCAAGATTTGGTTCGAATTGATTCAACAGTTTTTAGGAATTGATATCATACTTTGCCGAATCAAAACTCCATTCCTATCTGAACTATCGATCTGAAATTCAACATGTGCATCTCAATTCGAAAATTATGTGCAGTTTCAAGATTTGGTTCGAATTGATCCAACAGCTTTTGAGGAATTGATATCATACTTTGCCGAATAGACCACTGAAATCTCAATTCCTATCTGAACTATCGAACTGAAATTCAACATATGCATCTCATTTCGAAAACTATGTGCAGTTTCAAGATTTGATTCGAATTGATCCAACAGTTTATGGAATTGATATCACACTTTGCCGAATTGATCACTGAAATCTCAATTCCTATCTGAACTCTCGAACTGAAATTCAACATGTGCATCTCAATCCGAAAACTATGTGCAGTTTCAAGATTTGGTTCGAATTGATTTAATATTTCCTCAGGAATTGATATGATATTTTGTCGAATCGACTACTGAAATCTCCATTCCTATTAGAACTATCGAACTGAAATTCAACATGTGCATCTCAATTCGAAAACTATGTGCAGTTTCAAGATTTGGTTCAAATCGATCCAATAGTACCTTAGGAATTGAAATGATATTTTGCCGAATCGACTACTGAAATCTTCATTCCTATCAGAACTATCGAACTGAAATTCAACATGTGCATCTCAATCCGAAAACAATGTAAAGTTTCAAGATTTGGTTCGAATTGCTCCAACAGTTTTCGAGGAATTGATATGACACTTTGCCGAATTGACCACTGAAATCTCAATTCCTATCTGAACTATCGATCTGAAATTCAACATGTGCATCTCAATTCGAAAATTATGTGCAGTTTCAAGATTTGGTTCGAATTGATCCAACAGCTTTTGAGGAATTGATATCATACTTTGCCGAATAGACCACTGAAATCTCAATTCCTATCTGAACTATCGAACTGAAATTCAACATATGCATCTCATTTCGAAAACTATGTGCAGTTTCAAGATTTGATTCGAATTGATCCAACAGTTTTCAAGGAATTGATATCACACTTTGCCGAATTGATCACTGAAATCTCAATTCCTATCTGAACTATCGAACTGAAATTCAACATGTGCATCTCAATCCGAAAACTATGTGCAGTTTCAAGATTTGGTTCGAATTGATTTAATATTTCCTCAGGAATTGATATGATATTTTGTCGAATCGACTACTGAAATCTCCATTCCTATTAGAACTATCGAACTGAAATTCAACATGTGCATCTCAATTCGAAAACTATGTGCAGTTTCAAGATTTGGTTCAAATCGATCCAATAGTACCTTAGGAATTGAAATGATATTTTGCCGAATCGACTACTGAAATCTTCATTCCTATCAGAACTATCGAACTGAAATTCAACATGTGCATCTCAATCCGAAAACAATGTAAAGTTTCAAGATTTGGTTCGAATTGCTCCAACAGTTTTCGAGGAATTGATATGACACTTTGCCGAATTGACCACTGAAATCTCAATTCCTATCTGAACTATCGAACTGAAATTCAACATGTGCATCTCAATTCGAAAACTATGTGCAGTTTCAAGATTTGGTTCGAATCGATCCAATAGTACCTTAGGAATTGAAATGATATTTTGCCGAATCGACTACTGAAATCTTCATTCCTATCAGAACTGTCGAACTGAAATTCAACATGTGCATCTCAATCCGAAAACAATGTAAAGTTTCAAGATTTGGTTCGAATTGATCCAACAGTTTTCGAGGATTTGATATGACACTTTGCCGAATTGACCACTGAAATCACAATTCCTATCTGAACTATTGAACTAAAATTCAACATGTACATCTCAAATCAAGAACTGTGTACAGTTTCGGGATTTGAGTCGAATTGATCCAATAGTTCCTTAGGAATTGAAATGATATTTTGTCGATTCGACCACTGAAATCTCAATTCCTATCTGAACTATCGAACTGAAATTCAACATGTGCATCTCAATTCGAAAACTGTGTAAAATTTCAAGATTTGGTTGGAATTGATCCAACAGTTTTCGAGGAATTGACATCACACTTTGCCGAATTGACCACTGAAATCTCAATTCCTATCTGAACTATCGAACTGAAATTCAACATGTGCATCTCAATCCGAAAACTATGTGCAGTTTCAAGATTTGGTTCGAATTGATTCAATAGTTCCTTAGCAAGCTTAGCAAGCTTCCAGTAACCCTAGCAAGAATATGTGGAAAATAATAAATAGTAAGAGGCGGTCAGAGGTGGTTTCGTCTATACCCTTGAGCTCACAGGAGTTGAACTCCTACTTTGTTTCATTGCCACATGAACTGGTGAATAATTTGCCGAATATTGATATTTCAGGGCCTGGGATATCCGTGGAAGCAAATTATCGGCGTGCAGGTGATTTTCAATTTCATGAAGTATCATTTAACAATACAAGTTTTGTACATGTGCATCTCAATTCGAAAACTATGTGAAGTTTCAAGATTTGTTTCGAATTGATCCAACAGTTTTCGAGGAATTGATATCACACTTTGTTGAATTGACCACTGAAATCTCAATTCCTATCTGAACTGTCGAACTGAAATTCAACATGTGCATCTCAATTCGAAAACCATGTGCAGTTTCAAGATTTGGTTCGAATTGATCCAATAGTTCCTTAGGAATTGAAATAATATTTTGTCGAATCGACTACTGAAATCTCGATTCCTATCAGAACTATCAATCTGAAATTCAACATGTGCATCTCAATTCGAAAACTATGTGCAGTTTCAAGATTTGGGTCGAATTGGTCCAACAGTTTTTGAGGAATTGATATCACACTTTGCCGAATAGACCACTGAGATCTCAATTCCTATCTGAACTATCGAACTGAAATTCGACATATGCATCTCAATTCGAAAACTATGCGCAGTTTCAAGATTTGGGTCGAATTGATCCAACAGTTCCCTGGGAATTGAAATGATATTTTGTCGAATCGACCACTGATATATCAATTCCTATCTGCACTATCGAACTGAAATTGAACATGTGCATCTCAATTCGAAAACTGTGTACAGTTTCGAGATTTGGGTCGAATTGATCCAATAGTTCTTTAGGAAGATGCCCATGTTGAATTTCAGTTCGATAGTTCAGATAGAAATTGATATTTCAGTGGTCAATTCTGCAAAGTGTGATATCCATTCCTCGAAAACTGTTGGATCAATTCGAACCAAATCTTGAAACTGCACATAGTTTCCGAATTGAGATGCACATGTTGAATTTCAGTTCGATAGTTCAGATAGGAATTGAGATTTCAGTGGTCAATTTGGCGAAGTGTGATATCAATTCCTCGAAAACTGTTGGATCAATTCGAACCAAATCTTGAAACTGCACATGGTTTTCGAATGTAGATGCACATGTTGAATTTCAGATCGATAGTTCTGATAGGAATGGAGATTTCAGTAGTCGATTCGACAAAATATTATTTCAATTCCTAAGGAACTATTGGATCCATTCGAACCAAATCTTGAAACTGCACATGGTTTTCGAATTGAGATGCACATGTTGAATTTCAGTTCGACAGTTCAGATAGGAATTGAGATTTCAGTGGTCAATTCAACAAAATGTGATATCAATTTCTCGAAAACTGTTGGAGCAATTCGAAACAAATCTTGGAACTGCACATAGTTTTCGAATTGAGATGCACATGTTGAATTTCAGATCGATAGTTCTGATAGGAATGGAAATTTCAGTAGTCGATTCGACAAAATATTATTTCAATTCCTAAGGAACTATTGGATCAATTCGAACCAAATCTTGAAACTGCGCATAGTTTTCGAATTGAGATGCATATGTCGAATTTCAGTTCGATAGTTCAGATAGGAATTGAGATCTCAGTGGTCTATTCGGCAAAGTGTGATATCAATTCCTCAAAAACTGTTGGACCAATTCGACCCAAATCTTGAAACTGCACATAGTTTTCGAATTGAGATGCACATGTTGAATTTCATATTGATAGTTCTGATAGGAATGGAGATTTCAGTAGTCGATTCGACAAAATATTATTTCAATTCCTAAGGAACTATTGGATCAATTCGAACCAAATCTTGAAACTGCATGGTTTTCGAATCGAGATGCACATGTTGAATTTCAGTTCGACAGTTCAGATAGGAATTGAGATTTCAGTGGTCAATTCAACAAAGTGTGATATCAATTCCTCCGAAAACTGTTGGATCAATTCGAAACAAATCTTGAAACTTCACATAGTTTTCGAATTGAGATGCACGTGTTCAATTTCAGTTCGATAGTGCAGATAGGAATTGAGATTTCAGTGGTCAATTCGGCAAAGTGTGATATCAATTCCTCGAAAACTGTTGGTTCAATTCGAACCAAATCTTGAAATTTCACACAGTTTTCGAATTGAGATGCTCATGTTGAATTTCAGTTCGATAGTTCAGATAGGAATTGAGATTTCAGTGGTCAATTCGGCGAAGTGTGATATCAATTCCTCGAAAACTGTTGGATCAATTCGAACCAAATCTTGAAACTTGACATAATTTTCGAATGGAGATGCACATGTTGAATTTCAGATCGATAGTTCTAATAGGAATGGAGATTTCAGTAGTCGATTCGGCAAAGTGTGATATCAATTTCTCGAAAACTGTTAGATCAATTCGAACCAAATCTTGAAACTCCACACAGTTTTCGAATTGAGATGCACATGTTGAATTTCAGTTCGATAGTTCAGATAGGAATTGAGATTTCAGTGGTCAATTCAGCAAAGTGTGATATCAATTCCTCGAAAACTGTTGGATCAATTCGAACCAAATCTTCAAACTGCACATAGTTTTCGGATTGAGATGCACATGTTGAATTTCAGTTCGATAGTTCTGATAGGAATTCAGATTTCAGTGGTAGATTCGACAAAATATCATTTCAATTCCCAAGGAATTGTTGGATCAATTCGACCCAAATCTCAAAACTGTACACAGTTTTCGAATTGAGATGGACATGTTGAATTTCAGTTCGATAGTTCAGATAGGAATTGAGATTCGACAAAATATAATTTCAATTCCTTAGGATCAATTCGACGAAAACTGTTGGTTCAATTCGAACCAAATCTTGAAATTTCACACAGTTTTCGTATTGAGATGCAGATGTTGAATTTCAGTTTATAGTTTAGATAGGAATTGAGATTTCAGTGGTCAATTCGGCAAAGTGTGATATCAATTCCTCGAAAACTGTTGATTCAATTCGAACAAAATCTTGAAACTGCACAAAGTTTTTGAAATGAGATGCATAGGTTGAATTTCAGTTCGATAGTTCTGATAGGAATGGAGATTTCAGTACTCGATTCGTCAAAATATCATTTCAATTCCTAAGGAACTATTGGATCAATTCGAAACAAATCTTGAAACTGCACATAGTTTTCGGATTGAGATGCACATGTTGAATTTCGGTTCGATAGTTCAGATAGTAATTGAGATTTCAGTGGTCAATTTGGCAAAGTGTGATATCAATTCCTTGAAAACTGTTGGATCAATTCGAACCAAATCTTGAAACTGCACATAGTTTTCGGAATGAGATGCATATGTTGAATTTCAGTTCGACAGTTCTGATAGGAATTGAGATTTTAGTGGTCTATTCGGCAAAGTGTGATATCAATTCCTCAAAAACTGTTGGACCAATTCGACCCAAATCTTGAAACTGCACATAGTTTTCGAATTGAGATGCACATGTTGAATTTCAGATCGGTAGTTCTGATAGGAATGGAGATTTCAGTAGTCGATTAGACAAAATATCATTTCAATTCCTAAGGAACTATTGGATCAATTCGACACAAATCTTGAAACTACACATAGTTTTCGGATTGAGATGCACATGTTGAATTTCAGTTCGATAGTTCAGATAGGAATTGAGATTTCAGTGGTAAATTCGGCAAAGTGTGATGTCAATTCCTTGAAAACTGTTCGATCAATTCGAACCAAATCTTGAAACTGCACATAGTTTTCGAAATGAGATGCATATGTTGAATTTCATTTCGATAGTTCAGATAGGAATTGAGATTTCAGTGGTCAATTCGGCAAAGTGTGATATCAATTAGTCGAAAACTGTTGGATCAATTCGAACCAAATCTTGAAACTGCACATAGTTTTCGGATTGAGATGCACATGTTGAATTTCAGTTCGATAGTTCTGATAGGAATTGAGATTTTAGTGATCGATTCGACAAAATATCATTTAAATTCCCAAGGAACTGTTGGATCAATTCGACCCAAATCTCGAAACTGTACATAGTTTTCGAAATGAGATGCACATGTTGAATTTCAGATCGATAGTTCTAATAGGAATTGAGATTTCAGTGGTCAATTCGGCAAAGTGTGATATCAATTCCTCGAAAACTGTTGGATCAATTCGAACCAAATCTTGAAACTGCACATAGTTTTCGGATTGAGATGCACATGTTGAATTTCAGTTCGATAGTTTCGATAGGAATTGAGATTTTAGTGGTCGATTCGACAAAATATCATTTAAATTCCCAAGGAACTGTTGGATCAATTCGACCCAAATCTCGAAACTGTACACAGTTTTCGAATTGAGATGCACATGTTGAATTTCAGTTCGATAGTTTAGATAGGAATTGGGATATCATTGGTCAATTCAGCAAAGTTTAATATAAATTTCTCGAAAACTGTTGGATCAATTCGAACCAAATCTTGGAACTTCACATAGTTTTCGAATTAATATCACACTTTGCCGAATTGACCACTGAAATCTCAATTCCTATCTGCACTATCGAACTGAAATTGAACATGTGCATCTCAATTCGAAAACTATGTGAAGTTTCAAGATTTGGTTCGAATTGATCCAACAGTTTTCGAGGAATTGATATCACACTTTGCCGAATTGACCACTGATATCTCAATTCCTATCTGCACTATCGAACTGAAATTCAACATGTGCATCTCAATTCGAAAACTATGTGCAGTTTCAAGATTTGGTTCGAATCGATCCAACAGTTTTGGAGGAATTGATATCACACTTTGCCGAATTGACCACTGAAATCTCAATTCCTATCTGAACTATCGAACTGAGATTCAACATGTGCATCTCAAATCAAAAACTGTGTACAGTTTCAAGATTTGGTTCGAATTGATCCAACAGTTTTCGAGGAATTGATATCACACTTTGCCGAATAGACCACTGAAATCTCAATTCCTATCTGCACTATCGAACTGAAATTCAACATGTGCATCTCAATTCGAAAACTATGTGCAGTTTCAAGATTTGGTTCGAATTGATCCAACAGTTTTCGATGAATTGATATCACACATTGCCGAATTGACCACTGAAATCTCAATTCCTATCTGAACTATCGAACTGAAATTCAACATGTGTATCTCAATCCGAAAACTATGTGCAGTTTCAAAATTTGGTTCGAATTGATTCAATAGTTCCTTAGGAACTGAAATGATATTTTGTCGAATCGACTACTGAAATCTCCATTCCTATTAGAACTATCGATCTGAAATTCAACATGTGCATCTCAATTCGAAAATTATGTGCAGTTTCAAGATTTGGTTCGAATTGATCCAACAGCTTTTGAGGAATTGATATCATACTTTGCCGAATAGGCCACTGAAATCTCAATTCCTATCTGAACTATCGAACTGAAATTCGACATGTGCATCTCAATCCGAAAACTATGTGCAGTTTCAAGATTTGGTTCGAATTGATCCAACAGTTTTTGAGGAATTGATATCACACTTTGCCGAATTGACCACTGAAATCTCAATTCCTATCTGAACTATCGAAATGAAATTCAACATGTGCATCTCAATTTGAAAACTATGTGCAGTTTCAAGATTTGGTTCGAATCGATCCAATAGTACCTTAGGAATTGAAATGATATTTTGCCGAATCGACTACTGAAATCTTCATTCCTATCAGAACTATCGAACTGAAATTCAACAAGTGCATCTCAATCCGAAAACAATGTAAAGTTTCAAGATTTGGTTCGAATAGATCCAACAGTTTTCGAGGATTTGATATGACACTTTGCCGAATTGACCACTGAAATCACAATTCCTATCTGAACTATTGAACTAAAATTCAACATGTGCATCTCAAATCAAAAACTGTGTACAGTTTCGGGATTTGAGTCGAATTGATCAAATAGTTCCTTAGGAATTGAAATTATATTTTGTCGATTCGACCACTGAAATCTCAATTCCTATCTGAACTATCGAACTGAAATTCAACATGTGCATCTCAATTCGAAAACTGTGTACAGTTTCGAGGTTTGGGTCGTATTGATCCAATAGTTCCTTAGGAATTCAAATGATACTATGTTGAATCGTCCACTGAAATCTCGATACCTATCAGAACTATCGAACTTAAATTCAACATGTGCATCTCAATTCGAAAACTATGTGCAGTTTCAAGATTTGGTTCGAATTGATTCAACAGTTTTTAGGAATTGATATCATACTTTGCCGAATCAAAACTCCATTCCTATCTGAACTATCGATGTGAAATTCAACATGTGCATCTCAATTCGAAAATTATGTGCAGTTTCAAGATTTGGTTCGAATTGATCCAACAGCTTTTGAGGAATTGATATCATACTTTGCCGAATAGACCACTGAAATCTCAATTCCTATCTGAACTATCGAACTGAAATTCAACATATGCATCTCATTTCGAAAACTATGTGCAGTTTCAAGATTTGATTCGAATTGATCCAACAGTTTTCAAGGAATTGATATCACACTTTGCCGAATTGATCACTGAAATCTCAATTCCTATCTGAACTATCGAACTGAAATTCAACATGTGCATCTCAATCCGAAAACTATGTGCAGTTTCAAGATTTGGTTCGAATTGATTTAATATTTCCTCAGGAATTGATATGATATTTTGTCGAATCGACTACTGAAATCTCCATTCCTATTAGAACTATCGAACTGAAATTCAACATGTGCATCTCAATTCGAAAACTATGTGCAGTTTCAAGATTTGGTTCAAATCGATCCAATAGATCCTTAGGAATTGAAATGATATTTTGCCGAATCGACTACTGAAATCTTCATTCCTATCAGAACTATCGAACTGAAATTCAACATGTGCATCTCAATCCGAAAACAATGTAAAGTTTCAAGATTTGGTTCGAATTGCTCCAACAGTTTTCGAGGAATTGATATGACACTTTGCCGAATTGACCACTGAAATCTCAATTCCTATCTGAACTATCGATCTGAAATTCAACATGTGCATCTCAATTCGAAAATTATGTGCAGTTTCAAGATTTGGTTCGAATTGATCCAACAGCTTTTGAGGAATTGATATCATACTTTGCCGAATAGACCACTGAAATCTCAATTCCTATCTGAACTATCGAACTGAAATTCAACATATGCATCTCATTTCGAAAACTATGTGCAGTTTCAAGATTTGATTCGAATTGATCCAACAGTTTTCAAGGAATTGATATCACACTTTGCCGAATTGATCACTGAAATCTCAATTCCTATCTGAACTATCGAACTGAAATTCAACATGTGCATCTCAATCCGAAAACTATGTGCAGTTTCAAGATTTGGTTCGAATTGATTTAATATTTCCTCAGGAATTGATATGATATTTTGTCGAATCGACTACTGAAATCTCCATTCCTATTAGAACTATCGAACTGAAATTCAACATGTGCATCTCAATTCGAAAACTATGTGCAGTTTCAAGATTTGGTTCAAATCGATCCAATAGTTCCTTAGGAATTGAAATGATATTTTGCCGAATCGACTACTGAAATCTTCATTCCTATCAGAACTATCGAACTGAAATTCAACATGTGCATCTCAATCCGAAAACAATGTAAAGTTTCAAGATTTGGTTCGAATTGCTCCAACAGTTTTCGAGGAATTGATATGACACTTTGCCGAATTGACCACTGAAATCTCAATTCCTATCTGAACTATCGAACTGAAATTCAACATGTGCATCTCAATTCGAAAACTATGTGCAGTTTCAAGATTTGGTTCGAATCGATCCAATAGTACCTCAGGAATTGAAATGATATTTTGCCGAATCGACTACTGAAATCTTCATTCCTATCAGAACTGTCGAACTGAAATTCAACATGTGCATCTCAATCCGAAAACAATGTAAAGTTTCAAGATTTGGTTCGAATTGATCCAACAGTTTTCGAGGATTTGATATGACACTTTGCCGAATTGACCACTGAAATCACAATTCCTATCTGAACTATTGAACTAAAATTCAACATGTACATCTCAAATCAAGAACTGTGTACAGTTTCGGGATTTGAGTCGAATTGATCCAATAGTTCCTTAGGAATTGAAATGATATTTTGTCGATTCGACCACTGAAATCTCAATTCCTATCTGAACTATCGAACTGAAATTCAACATGTGCATCTCAATTCGAAAACTGTGTAAAATTTCAAGATTTGGTTGGAATTGATCCAACAGTTTTCGAGGAATTGACATCACACTTTGCCGAATTGACCACTGAAATCTCAATTCCTATCTGAACTATCGAACTGAAATTCAACATGTGCATCTCAATCCGAAAACTATGTGCAGTTTCAAGATTTGGTTCGAATTGATTCAATAGTTGCTTAGCAAGCTTAGCAAGCTTCCAGTAACCCTAGCAAGAATATGTGGAAAATAATAAATAGTAAGAGGCGGTCAGAGGTGGTTTCGTCTATACCCTTGAGCTCACAGGAGTTGAACTCCTACTTTGTTTCATTGCCACATGAACTGGTGAATAATTTGCCGAATATTGATATTTCAGGGCCTGGGATATCCGTGGAAGCAAATTATCGGCGTGCAGATGATTTTCAATTTCATGAAGTATCATTTAACAATACAAGGGATATAATAAATTCGCTGAAGGGGAGTAAATCCAGGGACTACTACGGTCTGTCAATAACACTTTTGAAAAGAAATATAAATCATATAGTGGGGCCTCTCACTAAGATAATAAACCGCTGCATTAAGGAGGGGGTTTTCCCAGATTGTCTGAAGGTGGCGAAGGTAATCCCAATACACAAAAAGGGAGATAAGAATGATAAAAAAAACTATAGACCGATTTCCTTACTCCCTATATTCTCAAAGGTCTTCGAGAGGATCATCTGCGTGCAGATAATGAACTATTTTGAGAAAGAAAATTTGTTTCACAGGAACCAATACGGATATAGAAGAGGGTCAAGTACATGTGATGCTGTAATGCGGTTTGTTGAGTACACGCTGGATTGTTTTGAGAGGGGTTCGCTTTCACTATCAATATTTTTAGACCTGAGCCGAGCTTTCGACTGCGTACCGCCGCAGGCTCTTGTTGACAAGCTTTCGAAATACGGTTTTGACGAGGTTGGTCTCGCACTCATTCGGTCCTATTTCTTCAACAGAACACAGAGGGTTTTCTGCAACAATACTTGGTCCACAGAGGGTCAATTAAGTCTTGGGGTGCCACAGGGTTCTATATTAGGACCCCTACTATTCATAATCTTTATGAACGATTTTTCTTTTTTCATGGCGGCCTACGAACATCTCTTATGGGCGGATGACTCGGGAATAACTGTGGAGCATAAGGAGATGCGAGGAGCTGAGCAGCTGGCGTGTGCAGCAGAATTAAGGGATAAGGAGTGGTCCGCACTGAACAAGCTTGTTTGTAATGAAGAGAAGACTGACACCATGTTGTTCAACTTAAGAGGACTTAAAGATCATAATGCCAATGAGTCGATAAAGTTTCTGGGAGTTCATCTGGACTCTGGTCTCACATGGATTCCTCATGGCAATGAAACAGCGTCAAAGGTGACCAAGAATATCTTTCTACTACGTAACTTAGCTAACATTGTATCCAAGAAGGTTGTTAAGGTTGCCTATCACAGCCTCATCGAATCACACCTGCGATATTGTGTACTCATCTGGGGTAACTGTTCCAGTAGGGAGAAAATTTTCAGACTGCAGAGAAGAGCGGTTAGAATAGTGGCTGGTCTGGGATATAGGGATGATTGCTTGAGCGCTTTCAAAGAACTAAAGATTCTCACTTTTCCATCTATATACATTCATGAATGCCTTGTCTATGCATATAATAATATCAGGGATCTCCCCAAATATGGGGACACCCATGATTATCACACACGATACAGAAATAATATAAAATCCAAGTATATGCGACTTGAAAAATCGAAGAATGGTCCCAATTTCATCTCTCATAAACTTTTCAGTAAGTTACCTGTGGAGGTTAAGAGGCTCAATCCTAAAGAATTCAACAAAAGAATCAATGAAATATTGACGACAAATGCATTTTGGAGTGTGCAGGAGTTCTTGTCCAGTGACCTGACATCTTTTGAAATAAATTATTGAATATTTACTATATTCCTTATTTTTGATTGGAATGGTATATTGTGTCCTCCCAAATTTGTAGTGTCCAGGTGTTTTTTTATTCTTGTTAAATGTTTTTTATATAATTTTTGACTGTGATATGAGATGGTTAAATCATCCTATTCCTAGTTTGAAATATGACTTGTGCAATACAGTGTATTTTGTAAAGTAGCACCAATAAATTATCTTATCTTATCTTATCTTATCTTGCTCATTTTTGACCCAAAAAATCGAGATTATCGATATTTAGTTTTTGAGCTGGAATGGAAGCCTTATCAATGCTGATTACGAAACCGGAAATCCCAATTGGATCAGACGAATATACAAGAGATATTGCAGATTGAAATTTTCAACTGTTGAAAAATGACATTTCCAAAATGAAAATCTGATCGGTGAGAGATAGGCTTTCCAGAATGCTCGCAATGGATTCAGCTTATTTGAAGACCTATATTTTCATGATAAACTTTCAAATATCTGACTTTGTTTAAAAAAAAATTCGAATTTATTGATTTTCGATTTTCAATTTTCCAGTTCACTTTGAACTGCTCTCTGGAGTGCAATTCTCTATAGAATCATCAACTGTTAGGTTTGGTTGAATCAAAAAAGTAAGTACCATACATTGCATATCCTAAGACAGTAGTAGGACACCCTGATTTTTATGCAGAGGAGCAAATAGGTCATTTTAGGGGGGTCTCCCTTGCTCATTTTTGACCCAAAAAATCGAGATTTTCGATATTTGGTTTTTGAGCTGGAATGGAAGGCTAATCAATGCTGATTACGAAACCGGAAATCCCAATTGGATCAGACGAATATAACAAGAGATATTGCAGATTGAAATTTGCAACTTTTGAAAAATGACATTTTCAAAATGAAAATCTGAACGGTGGGAGATAGGCTTTCGGGAATGCTCGCAAAAGATTCAGCGTATTCGAAAACCTTTATTTTCATACCAAACCTGCAAATATCTGACTTCGTTTAAGAAAAAATCGAATTTATTGATTTTCGATTTTCAATTTTCCAGTTCACTTTGGACTGCTCTCTGGAGTGCAATTCTCTATAGAATCATCAACTGTTAGGTTTAGTTGAATCAAAAAAGTAAGTATTATACACTCCATATCCTAAAACAGTAGTAGGACACCCTGATTTGTATGCAGAGGAGCAAATAGGTCATTTTAGGGGGGTCTAAGCCCTTGCTCATTTTTGACCCAAAAAATCGAGATTTTCGATATTAAGTTTTTGAGCTGGAATGGAAGCCTGATCAATGCTGATTACGAAACCGGAAATCCCAATTGGATCAGACGAATATAACAAGAGATATTGCAGATTGAAATTTGCAACTTTTGAAAAATGACTTTTCCAAAATGAAAATCTGAACGGTGGGAGATAGGCTTCCGGGAATGCTCGCAATAGATTCAGCGTATTTGAAAACCTTCATTTTCATACCAAGCCTTCAAATATCTCACTTTGTTAAAAAAAAAAATCGAATTTATTTTTTTTTCCGTTTTTCATTTTCCAGTCCACTTTGAACTGCTCTCTGGAGTGCAATTCTCTATTGAATAATCAACTGTTAGGTTTGGTTGAATCAAAAAAGTAAGTACTATACACTCCATATCCTAAGACAGTAGTAGGACACCCTGATTTTTATGCAGAGGAGCAAATAGGTCATTTAAGGGGGGTCTAAGCCCTTGCTCATTTTTGACCCAAAAAATCGAGATTTTCGATATTTAGTTTTCGAGCTGGAATGGAAGCCTTATCAATGCTGATTACGAAACCGGAAATCCTAATTGGATCAAACGAATATAACAAGAGATATTGCAGATTGAAATTTTCAACTTTTGAAAAATGACATTTCCAAAATGAAAATATGAACGGTGAGAGATAGGCTTTTGAGAATGCTCGCAATGGATTCAGCTTATTTGAACACCTATACTTTCATATCAAACTTTCAAATATCTGACTTCGTTTGAAGAGAAATCGAATTTATTGTTTTTCCATTTTTCATTTTCCAGATCACTTTGAACTGCTCTCTGGAGTGCAATTCTCTATTGAATAATCAACTGTTAGGTTTGGTTGAATCAAAAAAGTAAGTACTATACACTCCATATCCTAAGACAGTAGTAGGACACCCTGATTTTTATGCAGAGGTGCAAATAGGTCATTTTATGGGGGTCTAAGCCCTTGCTCCTTTTTGACCCAAAAAATCGAGATTTTCGATATTTAGTTGTTGAGCTGGAACGGGAGCCTGATCAATGCTGATTACGAAACCGGAAATCCCAATTGGATCAGACGAATATAACAAGAGATATTGCAGATTGAAATTTGCAACTTTTGAAAAATGCCATTTTCAAGATGAAAATCTGAACGGAGAGAGATAGGCTTTCAGGAATACTTGCTATAGATTCAGCATATTCGAAAACCTATATTTTCATGATGAACTTTCAAATATCCGACGTTTTTTAAAGAAAAATCGAATTTATCGTTTTTTCATTTTTCATTTTCCAGTTCACTTTGAACTGCTCTCTGGAGTGCAATTCTCTATTGAATCATCAAATGTTTAGTTTGGTGGAATCAACAAAGTAAGTATTATACACTCCATATCCTAGGACAGTAGTAGGACACCCTGATTTTTATGCAGAGGAGCAAATAGGTCATTTTAGGGGGGTCTAAGCCCTTGCTCATTTTTGACCCAAAAAATCGAGATTTTCGATATTTAGTTTTCGAGCTGGAATGGAAGCCTTATCAATGCTGATTACGAAACCGGAAATCCTAATTGGATCAAACGAATATAACAAGAGATATTGCAGATTGAAATTTTCAACTTTTGAAAAATGACATTTCCAAAATGAAAATATGAACGGTGAGAGATAGGCTTTTGAGAATGCTCGCAATAGATTCAGCGTATTTGAAAACCTTCATTTTCATACCAAGCCTTCAAATATCTGACTTTGTTTAAAAAAAAAACCGAATTTATTGTTTTTCCATTTTTCATTTTCCAGATCACTTTGAACTGCTCTCTGGAGTGCAATTCTCTATTTAATCATCGACTGTTAGGTTCGGTTGAATCAAAAAAGTGAGTTTTATACACTCCATATCCTAAGACAGTAGTAGGACACCCTGATTTTTATGCAAAGGAGCAAATAGGTCATTTTATGGGGGTCTAAGCCCTTGCTCCTTTTTGACCCAAAAAATCGAGATTTTCGATATTTAGTTTTCGAGCTGGAAGGGAAGCCTTATCAATGCTGATTACGAAACCGGAAATCCTAATTGGATCAAACGAATATAACAAGAGATATTGCAGATTGAAATTTGCAACTTTTGCAAAATGACATTTTCAAGATGAAAATCTGAACGGAGAGAGATAGGCTTTCAGGAGTACTTGTTATAGATTCAGCATATTCGAAAACCTATATTTTCATGATGAACTTTCAAATATCGGAAGTTGTTTGAAGAAAAATCGAATATTGTTTTTCCATTTTTCATTTTCCAGTTCAATTTGAACTGCTCTCTGGAGTGCAATTCTCTATTGAATCATCAACTGTTTAGTTTGGTGGAATCAACAAAGTAAGTATTATACACTCCATATCCTAAGACAGTAGTTGAACTTCCTGATTTTCAGGCAGAAGAGCAAATAGGTCATTTTAGGGGGTCTAACCCCTTGCTCATTTTTGAACCAAAAAATCGACATTTTCGATTTTTAGTTTTTGCGCTGAAATGGAAGCCTCATCAACGCTGATTACGAAACCGGAAATCCCAATTGGATCAGACGAATATAACAAGAGATATTGCAGATTGAAATTTGCAACCTTTGGAAAATGACATTTCCAAAATGAAAATCTGAACGGTGGGAGATAGGCTTTCGGGAATGCTTGCAATAGATTCAGCGTATTTGAGAACCTTTATTTTCATATCAAACCTTCAAATATCTGACTTCGTAAAAAAAAAATCGAATTTATTGATTTTCGCTTTTCAATTTTCCAGTTCACTTTGAACTGCTCTCTGGAGTGCAATTCTCTATAGAATCATCAACTTTTAGGTTTAGTTGAATCAAAAAAGTAAGTACCATACACTCCATATCCTAAGACAGTAGTAGGACACCCTGATTTTTATGCAGAGGAGCAAATAGGTCATTTTATGGGGGTCTCCCTTGCTCATTTTTGACCCAAAAAATCGAGATTTTCGATATTTAGTTTTTGAGCTGGAATGGAAGCCTAATCAATGCTGATAACGAAACCGGAAATCCCAATTGGATCAGACGAATATAACAAGAGATTTTGCAGATTGAAATTTGCAACTTTTGAAAAATGCCATTTTCAAGATGAAAATCTGAACGGTGAGAGATAGGCTTTTGAGAATGCTCGCAATGGATTCAGCTCATTTGAAAACCTATATTTTCATATCAAACTCTCAAATATCTGACTTCGTTTGAAAAAAAAACTCGAATTTATTGTTTTTCCATTTTTCATTTTCCAGTTCACTTTGAACTGCTCTCTGGAGTGCAATTCTCTATTGAATCATCACCTGTTGGGTTTGATGGAATCAAAAAAGTAAGTATTATACACTCCATATCCTAAAACAGTAGTAGGACACCCTGATTTGTATGCAGAGGAGCAAATAGGTCATTTTAGGGGGGTCTAAGCCCTTGCTCATTTTTGACCCAAAAAATCGAGATTTTCGATATTTAGTTGTTGAGCTGGAATCAAAGCCTGATCAATGCTGATAACGAAACCGGAAATCCCAATTGGATCAGACGAATATAACAAGAGATTTTGCAGATTGAAATTTGCAACTTTTGAAAAATGCCATTTTCAAGATGAAAATCTGAACGGAGAGAGATAGGCTTTCAGGAATACTTGCTATAGATTCAGCATATTCGGAAACCTATATTTTCATGATGAAATTTCAAATATCCGACCTTGTTAAAAAAAAAATCGAATTTATTGTTTTTCCATTTTTCATTTTCCAGTTCAATTTGAACTGCTCTCTGGAGTGCAATTCTCTATTGAATCATCAACTGTTTAGTTTGGTAGAATCAACAAAGTAAGTATTATACACTCCATATCCTAAGACAGTAGTTGAACTTCCTGATTTTCAGGCAGAAGAGCAAATAGGTCATTTTAGGGGGGTCTAACCCCTTGCTCATTTTTGACCCAAAAAATCGAGATTTTCGATTTTTAGTTTTTGCGCTTGAACGGAAGCCTCATCAACGCTGATTACGAAACCGGAAATCCCAATTAGATCAGACGAATATAACAAGAGATATTGCAGATTGAAATTTGCAACTTTTGAAAAATGCCATTTTCAAGATGAAAATCTGAACGGAGAGAGATAGGCTTTCAGGAATACTTGCTATAGATTCAGCATATTCGGAAACCTATATTTTCATGATGAACTTTCAAATATCCGACGTTGTTCAAAGAAAAATCGAATTTATTGTTTTTCCATTTTTCATTTTCCAGTTCAATTTGAACTGCTCTCTGGAGTGCAATTCTCTATTGAACTGTTTGGTTTGGTGGAATCAACAAAGTAAGTATCATACACTCCATATCCTAAGACAGTAGTTGAACTTCCTGATTTTCAGGCAGAAAAGCAAATAGGTCATTTTAGGGGGGTCTAACCCCTTGCTCATTTTTGACCCAAAAAATCGAGATTTTCGATTTTTAGTTTTCGCGCTGAAACGGAAGCCTCATCAACGCTGATTACGAAACCGGAAATCCCAATTGGATCAGACGAATATAACAAGAGATATCGCAGATTGAAATTTGCAACTTTTGAAAAATGACATTTCCAAAATGAAAATCTGATCGGTGGGATATAGGCTTCCCAGAATGCTCGCAATGGATTCAGCTTATTTGAAAACCTATATTTTCATGATAAACTTTCAAATATCTGATTTTGTTTAAAAAAAAATCGAATTTATTGTTTTTCAATTTTTCATTTTCCAGTTCACTTTGGAGTGCTCTCTAGAGTGCAATTCTCTATTGAATCATCAACTGTTAGGTTCGGTTGAATCGAAAAAGTGAGTTTCATACACTCCATATCCTAAGACAGTAGTAGGACACCCTGATTTTTATGCAAAGGGGTCATTTTAGGGGGGTCTAACCCCTTGCTCATTTTTGACCCAAAAAATCGAGATTTTCGATATTTAGTTTTTGAGCTGGAATGGAAGCCTTATCAATGCTGATTACGAAACCGGAAATCCCAATTGGATCAGACGAATAAACAAGAGATATTACAGATTGCAATTTTCAACTGTTGAAAAATGACATTTCCAAAATGAAAACCTGATCGGTGAGAGATAGGCTTTCCAGAATGCTCGCAATGGATTCAGCTTATTTGAATACCTATATTTTCATGATAAATTTTCAAATATCTGACTTTGTTTAAAAAAAAATCGAATTTATTGATTTTCGATTTTCAATTTTCCAGTTCACTTTGAACTGCTCTCTGGAGTGCAATTCTCTATAGAATCATCAACTGTTAGGTTTGGTTGAATCAAAAAAGTAAGTACCATACACTCCATATCCTAAGACAGTAGTAGGACACCCTGATTTTTATGCAGAGGAGCAAATAGGTCATTTTAGGGGGGTCTCCCTTGCTCATTTTTGACCCAAAAAATCGAGATTTTCGATATTTAGTTTTTGAGCTGGAATGGAGGGCTAATCAATGTTGATTACGAAACCGGAATTCCCAATTAGATCAGACGAATATAACAAGAGATATTGCAGATTGAAATTTGCAACTTTTGAAAAATGCCATTTTCAAGATGAAAATCTGAACGGAGAGAGATAGGCTTTCAGGAATACTTGCTATAGATTCAGCATATTCGGAAACCTTTATTTTCATGATGAACTTTCAAATATCCGACGTTGTTCAAAGAAAAATCGAGTTTATTGTTTTTCCATTTTTCATTTTCCAGATCACTTTGAACTGCTCTCTGGAGGGCAATTCTCTATTGAATCATCAACTGTTAGGTTCGGTTGAATCAAAAAAGTGAGTTTTATACACTCCATATCCTAAGACAGTAGTAGGACACCCTGATTTTTATGCAGAGGAGCAAATAGGTCATTTTATGGGGGTCTAAGCCCTTGCTCCATTTTGTCCCAAAAAATCGAGATTTTCGATATTTAGTTGTTGAGCTGGAACGGAAGCCTGATCAATGCTGATTACGAAACCGGAAATCCCAATTGGATCAGACGAATATAACAAGAGATATTGCAGATTGAAATTTTCAACTGTTGAAAAATGACATTTCCAAAATGAAAATCTGATCGGTGAGAGATAGGCTTTCCAGAATGCTCGCAATGGATTCCGCTTATTTGAAAACCTATATTTTCATGATGAACTTTCAAATATCTGACTTTATTTAAATAAAAATCGAATTAATTTTTTTCAATTTTTCATTTTCCAGTTCACTTTGGAGTGCTCTCTAGAGTGCAATTCTCTATTGAATCATCAACTGTGAGGTTCGGTTGAATCGAAAAAGTGAGTTTCATACACTCCATATCCTAAGACAGTAGTAGGACACCCTGATTTTTATGCAAAGGGGTCATTTTAGGGGGGTCTAACCCCTTCCTCATTTTTGACCCAAAAAATCGAGATTTTCGATATTTAGTTTTTGAGCTGGAATGGAAGCCTTATCAATGCTGATTACGAAACCGGAAATCCCAATTGGATCAGCTGAATATACAAGAGATATTGCAGATTGAAATTTTCAACTGTTGAAAAATGACATTTCCAAAATGAAAATCTGATCGGTGAGAGATAGGCTTTCCAGAATGCTCGCAATGGATTCAGCTTATTTGAAGACCTATATTTTCATGATAAACTCTCAAATATCTGACTTTGTTTAAAAAAAAAATCGAATTTATTGATTTTCGATTTTCAATTTTCCAGTTCACTTTGAACTGCTCTCTGGAGTGCAATTCTCTATAGAATCATCAACTGTTAGGTTTGGTTGAATCAACAAAGTAAGTATTATACACTCCATATCCAAAGACAGTAGTAGGACACCCTGATTTTCATGCAAAGGGGTCATTTTAGGGGGGTCTAACCCCTTGCTCATTTTTGACCCAAAAAATCGAGATTTTCGATATTTAGTTTTTGAGCTGGAATGGAAGCCTTATCAATGCTGATTACGAAACCGGAAATCCCAATTGTATCAGACGAATATACAAGAGATATTGCAGATTGAAATTTTCAACTGTTGAAAAATGACATTTCCAAAATGAAAATCTGATCGGTGAGAGATAGGCTTTCCAGAATGCTCGCAATGGATTCAGCTTATTTGAAAACCTATATTTTCATGATAAACTTTCAAATATCTGACTTTGTTCAAAAAAAAATCGAATTTAGTGTTTTTCAATTTTTCATTTTCCAGTTCACTTTGGACTGCTCTCTGGAGTGCAATTCTCTATCGAATCATAAACTGTTAGGTTTGGTTGAATCAAAAAAGTAAGTATTATACACTCCATATCCCTAAAACAGTAGTAGGACACCCTGATTTGTATGCAGAGGAGCAAAATGACCTCATTTTAGGGGGGTCTAAGCCCTTGCTCATTTTTGACCCAAAAAATCGAGATTTTCGATATTTAGTTTTTGAGCTGGAATGGAAGCCTTATCAATGCTGATTACGAAACCGGAAATCCCAATTGTATCAGACGAATATACAAGAGATATTGCAGATTGAAATTTTCAACTGTTGAAAAATGACATTTCCAAAATGAAAATCTGATCGGTGAGAGATAGGCTTTCCAGAATGCTCGCAATGGATTCAGCTTATTTGGATACCTATATTTTGTGACGAACCAGATTTTGCTCCGCCACAAAAAATTAAATTTTTCAACCGATACTTGCATAATAATGCCTGATAACCGAGATATTTTTGAAGAAAACCGAAATACTGTCATAGGGGGTGTACCGATAACAATAGTTGTGTGTTACGATTGAAAGGAGCCTTACCGATAATTGTTAGTTCATAGTTTTCCACCGGTCAGTCCATGTTAGTAGGAAAGACCGTATCTCTTATGTTTTCAGAATTCATTTATTTTAATAATTCTTTCCGTTCCACCATTTTTTGTTTGCTCTGAAAAAGTTCTCATAACTTTTTCTACTTTCCTTCTCATCCGTTGCCTCTGTCTTTTTCTGGGCCAATTGAATAACAGTATCATTTTTGCTTTATCCAATGGATTGGTGAGTTTCCCATAGGGGGGAGAGTTTTTCCGAGTAGAGAGGGGATATTTCTTCGCGGCCCTGGAAGGTGAAGAAAAAAAAAAGAGACAATCGTTGTTGAGAGGTGAACGAGTGGAGTGTGTGCAAAGTTAGTAAAACCGTACTTACGAAGCAAAGGAAAATCTAAGGCAAGTGATTGTTGAAATTATTACCGCTTCATTGCACCTTTATGGAAAAATATTCTCTCTGACTTTTGCTTGGCTAAAAATCCGAATTAACCGTAGATTGACCATTTCCTGCTGTTTATAGCTTTCCGTTACCGTAGGGTGACATTTGGGTCCCAGGAGGACGTTGGGCCCCCCTGATTTCTCCGATTCCTGAAAATTTGACCGCTTCATCCCGATTTCCAACCGTTTGAATTATAGTTATAGGTTAGATTCGCCGAGCACAGAGTTGGGATTTCATAACCGTCAAATACCCTCACCGCCGGACTCTGTGGCCGCTGTTTGACAGCCAGCCCGCTTGAGGTCACCGAGAGAGAGAGAGAGACCGAAGGACACCGGATCATAGACAAACCACCGAGACAGAGATAGAGGGCGTACCCCGGTGAACTGGTGTTTTCAAATTTCGACCTGACTGAATTCCGTTGATTATTTTTAAAACCGTTCGTACTTTTCATTCAATTGTGTCTTGCCTTAGTTGAAATATTTCTCCGAAACCGTGCATGTTTCTTTGCACCCAGTTTAATTGAAACTTGACTTATTTCCGTATATTTTTCCGAAACCGTTCTTTGCACTTAGTTTAATTGAAACTTGACTTCCTTCCGTATATTTTTCCGAGACCGTGCATGTTTCTTTGCACTTAGTTTAATTGAAACTTGACTCACTTCCGTATATTTTTCCGAAACCGTGCATGTTTCTTTGCACCCAGTTTAATTGAAACTTGACTTATTTCCGTATATTTTTCCGAAACCGTTCTTTGCACTTAGTTTAATTGAAACTTGACTTCCTTCCGTATATTTTTCCGAGACCGTGCATGTTTCTTTGCACTTAGTTTAATTGAAACTTGACTTACTTCCGTATATTTTTCCGAAACCGTGCATGTTTCTTTGCACTTAGTTTAATTGAAACTTGACTTACTTCCGTATATTTTTCCGAAACCGTGCATGTTTCTTTGCCCTTAGTTTGATTGAGACTTGACTTACTTCCGTATATTTTTCCGAAACCGTGCATGTTTCTTTGCACTTAGTTAGTTGAGACTTGACTTACTTCCGTATATTTCCGAAACCGTCCATTTTCCTGAAGTGAAATTTTGCCAGCCGTCCAGCGCCGACCAGACACAGCCACGCTTTAGTGTACCTGTCTATTCTCTTTTGTGTATAGTTTATTGTAATAGAAATAAATAGTTGAACATTTATTTTTGTTGCCAATTATTTTGCCAGTGAGAGTCTATTTATTAAATCAGTTTCATCTAAGAGTTTAGTTAGAAGAGGTAAGTACTCTTTCTGACGCCTAAAGACCGTTGAAAAGCAGACACTTAGAAGACGCTACCGCCCTAGTCTTCATCGATACCCTTCTCCACTGATACTCAAGTCTACCCGGGCTCTCCAATTCTTTGGGGATTCTGTGAGAGACGTGGGGTTTGACTGATTGCCCCACTGGCGCCCGAGCAACCGTAAGGAGCTGCCAGAGTACGAAAAGTCTATCACATCTGGCGCCCGAGCAGGGACTTCTGCTGTTTTGTGAGTAGTTCCTGTTACCGTAACCGTACCGTTTTCTTTAAATACTCTTCACTGGCAAATTGGTAACCGTTCTTTGTTTCTGGCATATATCCGTATAGTACATATTGTAAATCTTTATTCTGAGTTTCTGGTACCGTGAAAATGGATGTCAACCGACTGAAAAGTGACGAACTTACGTGGGAGTTGGAGGCAAGAGGCTGCACCGTGGGACACACCGTTCAGGAGAAAAGAGCTCAACTGAGAAGGGCCATCCATTCCGATATACCGTTCATTCCAAGAGATGAAATTGACCAGGCACAGGAAATTGGGGTTTGTGGTGCCAAGTTGTTCGACTTGATGGGAGAGATATGTGAGTTCGATTTTAATAATAGAGACAATGAGTTGCAGCGCATTAGGAGCCGGCTACTGCACGTTCAAGGCCGACTGAGAAGTCTATCTCCGGAAGCTGTCAGTCTGCTTCACAAGAAAACCGAGCTGGAGCACTCTCTGAAGATGGCTATGAGATTGCTGGAGAATACTCACTGGTTAGGTGGTATTCCAGAGAACCTGTCAGCCGGAACACCGTCGCTGATTGACCAGGAATTACCGGACTGCGCATCTAGACTTGGTCCAGGTCTGATTCCGTGCTCAACCACCGTTGGAGAAGCAGACCTGTTGAACTTGGGAGAGGATTGTGACATTTCCCGACCGACCACTCATGATGACCGGCTGCAGCAAAACCGACAAGAAGTTTGCAGATTATTAACCGAACAAATTGAACGTACTTTTTTGCAGAAACAACCTTCCTACCACCGACCGCCCGCCGACATCCTCCCATTTACCGTTGAACAAGCACTGCCAACCGACCGAACCAGTGAGCAAAACAGACCGTTAATAACATCCCCTGAGTCGAGGCGATTGACGAGGGAGTTTGCCGAATCAACCAGGAGAGTTTCATTTGCCTCATCTCCTACCGATACCGCTGGGATGAGAGAAGTAAGAAGCGAAGTACCGACGACCAAGGAAGCCGAACTGACGACCGAATACCCGCCGATGAAACCGCCGAAAACCACCGACCATTCCACCGTTCCTACCGTTCCTGTGTGGAAATGGAACCTGACGTTCGATGGGTCAACCAGTGTGACCTCATTCCTGGAGGAGGCTGAGTATCTTGCCGAGGCTAGAAAGGTGAGCCACGAACAGTTATTCGAGTCAATATACGAGCTGTTACGTAGAGATGCAAGAGACTGGTACATTCCCCGGAGAGGCACCTTCACCGACTGGACCGACTTCAAAGAACAACTCCGAGAGGCCTTTCTTCCTCCCGACTACGAGGACATCCTTTTGGAGGAAATCAAGAAACGCACTCAAGGAACCGATGAACGACTCTTGTTGTATGTAACTCGAATGCAAAATCTGTTTCAGAAGCTGACCGTAAAGCGACCGACCGAGGAAGAACAGGTGAATATCATCCGACGACGTTTACTGCCAGAACTGCAAACCGCCCTGGCCTTCCAACCGACTTCAACCATAGAAGAACTGCTCCGAAAAGGAAAAGTTTTTGAAATGGTCAAATGGCAAACCGCTAACTATGCTTCGCCACCGATCCAAAAGAGTCTCATCAACGAACCGCATCTTACCTTCCGAAACTCCCCACCGAACGTCAAACCGATCGGAATGCACCTGAACACTCCGAACCACACCGAACCGTCTGAAAAACCGAAAGTAGCTCAGAGCTCTGCAATACCCCAGCGACAGGATGAACCGAAAAAGTCGAACCGACCGTCAACCGAACCCCAGTGCTGGAGATGTGGTGGCAAGGGTCATCTCCGAGCACAATGCACCTCGAAACCGCTGCTGTTCTGCTCTCGATGTGGTAAGAGGGGTGTCATGTCTAGGGATTGTAAGTGTCCGTTAAACTACTAAGGAACTGTCCGAAACCGGGGATCCGTCAGTTCCAAGCAACCCCATCCTCGGTCCATGAGAAAGAAAAACCTACCGATTACCGTCCGATAATTAATGTTTTTGTAGGAGACAAGGAGTTCCCAGCACTGTTGGACACCGGAGCCACCAGGTCCTTTATCAGCAGTGAAGTGGCCGCCTACTGCAGGGTAGTGGGTATACAACCGGATTATGTTAGGGACGTTACCACCACCGTCGCTAACGGAAGTTCAATACCGATTAAAGAAATATATACCGCACCGGTCCGAATTGGGTCTGAAATTATGGAAGCTAAATTGTTGTTAGTTTCAGATTTACCGATCAATGTAGTACTGGGAATGGATATACTGAGGACACACAACTTTTCCATTAATCTCCAAACCGCCGAATGTTTCCTGAATGGAAGGTCCATCCAAGCCCGGCTCAGCGAGCCAGAGAACCGAGGACAACTACATGCGATAGGACCGCTTTTGTCGAACCTGAGTGGAGAAGAGAAAGTCAGGCTGGAGGAGTTTCTACAGACCGAATTTATTGATTTTCGATTTTCAATTTTCCAGTTCACTTTGAACTGCTCTCTGGAGTGCAATTCTCTATAGAATCATCAACTGTTAGGTTTGGTTGAATCAAAAAAGTAAGTACCATACACTGCATATCCTAAGACAGTAGTAGGACACCCTGATTTTTATGCAGAGGAGCAAATAGGTCATTTTAGGGGGGTCTCCCTTGCTCATTTTTGACCCAAAAAATCGAGATTTTCGATATTTAGTTTTTGAGCTGGAATGGAAGGCTAATCAATGCTGATTACGAAACCGGAAATCCCAATTGGATCAGATGAATATAACAAGAGATATTGCAGATTGAAATTTGCAACTTTTGAAAAATGACATTTTCAAAATGAAAATCTGAACGGTGGGAGATAGGCTTTCGGGAATGCTCGCAAAAGATTCAGCGTATTCGAAAACCTTCATTTTCATACCAAACCTGCAAATATCTGACTTCGTTTAAGAAAAAATCGAATTTATTGATTTTCGATTTTCAATTTTCCAGTTCACTTTGAACTGCTCTCTGGAGTGCAATTCTCTATTGAATCATCACCTGTTGGGTTTGGTTGAATCAAAAAAGTAAGTATTATACACTCCATATCCTAAAACAGTAGTAGGACACCCTGATTTGTATGCAGAGGAGCAAATAGGTCATTTTAGGGGGGTCTAAGCCCTTGCTCATTTTTGACCCAGAAAATCGAGATTTTCGATATTTAGTTGTTGAGCTGGAATCAAAGCCTGATCAATGCTGATAACGAAACCGGAAATCCCAATTGGATCAGACGAATATAACAAGAGATATTGCAGATTGAAATTTGCAACTTTTGAAAAATGCCATTTTCAAGATGAAAATCTGAACGGAGAGGGATAGGCTTTCAGGAATACTTGCTATAGATTCAGCATATTCGGAAACCTATATTTTCATGATGAACTTTCAAATGTCCGACGTTGTTCAAAAAATAATCGAATTTATTGTTTTTCCATTTTTCATTTTCCAGTTCAATTTGAACTGCTCTCTGGAGTGCAATTCTCTATTGAATCATCAACTGTTTAGTTTGATGGAATCAACAAAGTAAGTATTATACACTCCATATCCTAAGACAGTAGTTGAACTTCCTGATTTTCAGGCAGAAGAGCAAATAGGTCATTTTAGGGGGGTCTAACCCCTTGCTCATTTTTGACCCAAAAAATCGAGATTTTCGATTTTTAGTTTTTGCGCTGGAACGGAAGCCTCATAAACGCTGATTACGAAACCGGAAATCCCAATTGGATCAGACGAATATAACAAGAGATATTGCAGATTGAAATTTGCAACTTTTGAAAAATGCCATTTTCAAGATGAAAATCTGAACGGAGAGAGATAGGCTTTCAGGAATACTTGCTATAGATTCAGCATATTCGGAAACCTATATTTTCATGATGAACTTTCAAATATCCGACGTTGTTCAAAGAAAAATCGAATTTATTGTTTTTCCATTTTTCATTTTCCAGTTCAATTTGAACTGCTCTCTGGAGTGCAATTCTCTATTGAATCATCAACTGTTTAGTTTGGTGGAATCAACAAAGTAAGTATTATACACTCCATATCCTAAGACAGTAGTTGAACTTACTGATTTTCAGGCAGAAAAGCAAATAGGTCATTTTAGGGGGGTCTAACCCCTTGCTCATTTTTGACCCAAAAAAATCGAGATTTTCGATTTTTAGTTTTTGCGCTGGAACGGAAGCCTCATCAACGCTGATTACGAAACCGGAAATCCCAATTGGATCAGATGAATATAACAAGAGATATTGCAGATTGAAATTTGCAACTTTTGAAAAATGACATTTCCAAAATGAAAATCTGATCGGTGGGATAAAGGCTTTCGGGAATGCTCGCAATAGATTCGGCGTATTTGAAAACCTTTATTTTCATACCAAACCTTCAAATATCTGGCTTCGTTTAAAAAAAAAATCGAATTTATTGTTTTTCCATTTTCAATTTTCCAGTTCACTTTGAACTGCTCTCTGGAGTGCAATTCTCTATATAGAATCATCAACTGTTAGGTTTGGTTGAATCAACAAAGTAAGTATTATACACTCCATATCCAAAGACAGTAGTAGGACACCCTGATTTTTATGCAAAGGGGTCATTTTAGGGGGGTCTAACCCCTTGCTCATTTTTGACCCAAAAAATCGAGATTTTCGATATTTAGTTTTTGAGCTGGAATGGAAGCCTTATCAATGCTGATTACGAAACCGGAAATCCCAATTGGATCAGACGAATATACAAGAGATATTGCAGATTGAAATTTTCAACTGTTGAAAAATGACATTTCCAAAATGAAAATCTGATCGGTGAGAGATAGGCTTTCCAGAATGCTCGCAATGGATTCAGCTTATTTGAAAACCTATATTTTCATGATAAACTTTCAAATATCTGACTTTGTTTAAAAAAAAATCTCGAATTTATTTTTTTTTCAATTTTTCATTTTCCAGTTCACTTTGGAGTGCTCTCTAGAGTGCAATTCTCTATTGAATCATCAACTGTTAGGTTCGGTTGAATCGAAAAAGTGAGTTTCATACACTCCATATCCTAAGACAGTAGTAGGACACCCTGATTTTTATGCAAAGGGGTCATTTTAGGGGGGTCTAACCCCCCTCTCGCAATGGCTCCGCCACGTACGAATAACGGTGTGGAAATTTATTGCAAGAAATGTGTAAAAGAAGTGAAAACTTACATAACGTGCTTTAGATGCAGTAGTTCATATCATTTTAGTTGTGTACTGAAAGTTTGTGGTATTTTTGTGGACCAAAAAGGAAGATTGCTCTGCTGCGATGATATAACCTCAAAACTGAAACAAGCAGAGTTGGAAGTTGAGAAGCTGAGAACACGTCTTAGTGGTCTGAATGAACTGTGTTTCGAAAATTCCGTTTCCCAACTCCATAGTTTGACTGTGGAGGATGAAATGTTTGGAGCAGATAACGCCCATGAAGTCCCAAAGAATGGCGATACTGTTGAAGAAAAGAATGTAGATCTGGAGGTGGAATACTTGAACAGGATCATTGGGGGTAAAGACAGGTTGATTGATGAACTTGATGATAAAATAAAAATATTGAAAAATTATATTAGTATCTTGGAGAAATTCGGAGACGGTACATCAGCATCAAAGAAGCCATCTGTCGGTTTTTCAACTGGCTCCTTGCAACCAGTGAAGAAATCATTATTGCCGACATCTGAAAACACAAATTCTGCGGAAAAGGAAAATGAACGTCCGGTGAAAATGGCGAATCCGAAGTCTACTGTTGGCGAGGATAATTGTGAAGTCTTCGTCTCATCTTTGGAAGTTAGTACTAACAAGGATGAAACAAACATGGAGTTTGGTAGCTCAAATGAATCAATGTCAACAACCGATAGAAATTTGTACATCAAACAAACGTCAGAGAATGTCGCAGATAAGAATCCACAACTCAAAACAAACAAGGCATCTGTCAGGCCAGTCAAACAAAAGGGGAAATATAATAATAAATGGTCAATCATGGGGAAAGCGACTGATAGCTCCATAAAAGCTATACCTAAGACTATATCCCTGTTCGTTTCAAGAATTAATACACAAACAACATCATCTGAATTCACTAACATGGTGAAACAGAATTTTACGGAGGCTGTATGCACCGAATTGAATTCCAAACATCCTGAGTGTTATCGTTCCTACAAAGTCTCTATTAATGAAGAAAATCTGGAATGAGCGAAATCATGTGATCTCTGGCCGAAAGATGCATATGTGTTGATGATTCTTCGAGAAGCTCCGAGGAACAACTCCACTGATACAACACCGAATTAAACTCAAACCAGGCACCGAACCGATCAAGCAACGTTACCGTCCCCAAAATCCGAAGATGCAGGAGATAATAAACAATGAGGTCGACCGAATGCTGGCCGAAGGCATTATAGAACCGTCTTCATCCCCGTGGAGTTCACCGATAGTAATTGTCAAGAAAAAGGATGGTAAACCCCGATTTTGTATAGATTTCCGAATGGTTAACAATGTCTCCGTTAAAGATGCCTATCCGTTGCCTTATATTTCAGGAATTTTAGACAAGTTGAGAAAAGCCAAGTATATATCCACTATTGATTTGAAACAGGGTTATTGGCAGGTACCGTTAGCCCCCGAGAGTCGACCGATCACCGCATTTACCGTCCCTGGCCGTGGGCTGTTCCAGTTCAAAGTAATGGCTTTTGGTCTGCATTCCGCACCGGCATCCTTTCAACGTCTTTTAGACCGAGTTATTGGCCCTGAGATGGAACCGGATGCATTTGCGTACTTGGATGACATAGTAGTTCTTGGAGAAACATTGGACGAACATCTTGACAACTTAAGGAAAGTTTTCCACCGCCTCAGGGAGGCCAACCTGCAATTAAATCCGGAAAAATGTGAGTTTGTAAGAAAATCATTGAAGTATCTGGGACATGTAGTAACCGAGGACGGCATTTGTACCGATCCTGATAAGATTTCAGCCATAAATGAGATGCCTGCACCGAAATCCGTACGAGAGTTGAGAAGTTTCCTTGGTGTTGCTTCATGGTACCGAAGATTCATCGAAGACTTCTCCAAAGTTGTGACTCCGTTGACCGCATTACTCAAGAAGAAGCAAACCTGGAAATGGGGGACCGCCCAACAGACCGCTTTTGAGACCCTGAAACAGAAATTGACCCACTCACCGGTATTGGCCTGTCCGGACTTTTCAAAACCGTTCGTCCTTCAAACCGATGCATCCGATGCAGGACTGGGAGCTGCCCTGACACAGACCGTTGATGGACAGAAAAAAGTAATCGCTTATGCTAGCAGGACCTTGTCAGGTCCAGAGAAAAATTACTCTGTTACAGAAAAGGAATGTCTGGCAATAGTTTGGAGCATTGACAAGCTGCGTCCGTATCTAGAAGGCTACCGTTTTACCGTTATAACCGACCACATGAGCTTGCGATGGCTGCAATCTATCAAGTCTCCCACCGGAAGAATTGCGAGATGGAGCATATTTCTACAGCAATACGACTTCGAGATAAAGTGCATGTGCATGTGCATCTCAATTCGAAAACTGTGTGAAATTTCAAGATTTGGTTCGAATTGAATCAACAGTTTTCGAGGAATTGATATCACACTTTGCCGAATTGACCACTGAAATCTCAATTCCTATCTGAACTATCGAACTGAAATTCAACATGTGCATCTCAATTCGAAAACTACGTGCAGTTTCAAGATTTGGTTCGAATCGATCCAATAGTTCCTTAGGAATTGAAATGATATTTTGCCGAATCGACTACTGAAATCTTCATTCCTATCAGAACTAACGATCTGAAATTCAACATGTGCATCTCAATTCGAAAACTATGTGCAGTTTCAAGATTTGGCTCGAATTGGTTCAACAGTTTTTGAGGAATTGATATCACACTTTGCCGAATAGACCACTGAAATCTCAATTCCTATCAGAACTATCGAACTGAAATTCAACATATGCATCTCATTTCGAAAATTATGTTCAGTTTCAAGATTTGGTTCGAATTGATCCAACAGTTTTCGAGGAATTGATATCACAATTTGCCGAATAGACCACTAGAATCTCAATTCCTATCTGCACTATCGAACTGAAATTCAACATGTGCATCTCAATTCGAAAACTATGTGCAGTTTCAAGATTTGGTTCGAATTGATACAACAGTTTTTGAGGAATTGATATCACACTTTGCCGAAGAGACCACTGAAATCTCAATTCCTATCTGAACTATCGAACTGAAATTCAACATGTGCATCTCAATTCGAAATCTATGTGCAGTTTCAAGATTTGGTTCGAATTGATCCAACAGTTTTCGAGGAATTGATATCACACTTTGTCGATTTGACCACTGAAATCTCAATTCCTATCAGAACTATCGAACTGAAATTCAACATGTGCATCTCAATCCGAAAACTATGTGCAGTTTCAAGATTTGGTTAGAATTGATCCAATAGTTCCTTAGGAATTGAAATGATATTTTGTCGAATCGACTTCTGAAATCTCCATTATCGAACTAAATTTCAACATGTGCATCACAAATCAAAAACTGTGTACAGTTTCGGGATTTGGGACGAATTGATCCAATAGTTCCTTAGGAATTGAAATGATATTTTGTCGATTCGACCACTGAAATCTCAATTCCTATCTGAACTATCGAACTGAATTTCAACATGTGCAACTCATTTCGAAAACTATGTGCAGTTTCAAGATTTGGTTCGAATTGAACCAAGAGTTTTCGAGGAATTGATATCACACTTTGCCGTATAGATCACTGAAATCTCAATTCTTATCTGCACTATCGAACTGAAATTCAACATGTGCATCTCAATTCGAAAACTATGTGCAGTTTCAAGATTTGGTTCGAATTGATCCAATAGTACCTCAGGAATTGAAATGATATTTTGCCGAATCGACTACTGAAATCTTCATTCCTACTGAAATTCAACATGTGCATCTCAATCCGAAAACAATGTAAAGTTTCAAGATTTGGTTCGAATTGATCCAACAGTTTTCGAGGATTTGATATGACACTTTGCCGAATAGACCACTGAAATCTCAATTCCTATCAGAACTATCGAACTGAAATTCAACATATGCATCTCATTTCGAAAAGTATGTTCAGTTTCAAGATTTGGTTCGAATTGATCCAACAGTTTTCTAGGAATTGATATCACAATTTGCCGAATAGACCACTAGAATCTCAATTCCTATCTGCACTATCGAACTGAAATTCAACATGTGCATCTCAATTTGAAAACTATGTGCAGTTTCAAGATTTGGTTCGAATTGATACAACAGTTTTTGAGGAATTGATATCACACTTTGCCGAAGAGACCACTGAAATCTCAATTCCTATCTGAACTATCGAACTGAAATTCAACATGTGCATCTCAATTCGAAAACTATGTGCAGTTTCAAGATTTGGTTCGAATTGATCCAACAGTTTTCGAGGAATTGATATCACACTTTGTCGATTTGACCACTGAAATCTCAATTCCTATCTGAACTATCGAACTGAAATTCAACATGTGCATCTCAATCCGAAAACTATGTGCAGTTTCAAGATTTGGTTCGAATTGATCCAATAGTTCCTTAGGAATTGAAATGATATTTTGTCGAATCGACTTCTGAAATCTCCATTATCGAACTAAAATTCAACATGTGCATCACAAATCAAAAACTGTGTACAGTTTCGGGATTTGGGTCGAATTGATCCAATAGTTCCTTAGGAATTGAAATGATATTTTGTCGATTCGACCACTGAAATCTCAATTCCTATCTGAACTATCGAACTGAATTTCAACATGTGCAACTCATTTCGAAAACTATGTGCAGTTTCAAGATTTGGTTCGAATTGAACCAACAGTTTTCGAGGAATTGATATCACACTTTGCCGTATAGATCACTGAAATCTCAATTATTATCTGCACTATCGAACTGAAATTCAACATGTGCATCTCAATTCGAAAACTATGTGCAGTTTCAAGATTTGGTTCGAATTGATCCAACAGTTTTCGAGGAATTGATATCACACTTTGCCGAATTGACCACTGAAATCTCAATTCCTATCTGAACTATCGAACTGAAATTCAAAATGTGCATCTCAATTCGAAAACTATGTGCAGTTTCAAGATTTGGTTCGAATCGATCCAATAGTTCCTTAGGAATTGAAATGATATTTTGCCGAATCGACTACTGAAATCTCCATTCCTATCAGAACTATCGATCTGAAATTCAACATGTGCATCTCAATTCGAAAACTATGTGCAGTTTCAAGATTTGGGTCGAATTGGTTCAACAGTTTTTGAGGAATTGATATCACACTTTGCCGAATAGACCACTGAAATCTCAATTCCTATCTGCACTATCGAACTGAAATTAAACATGTGCATCTCAATTCGAAAACTATGTGCAGTTTCAAGATTTGGTTCGAATTGATCCAACAGTTTTCGAGGAATTGATATCACACTTTGCCGAATTGACCACTGAAATCCCAATTCCTATCTGAACTATCGAACTGAAATTCAAACTGTGCATCTCAATTCGAAAACTATGTGCAGTTTCAAAATTTGGTTCGAATTGATCCAATAGTTTTCGAGGAATTGATATCACACTTTGCCGAATTGACCACTGAAATCTCAATTCCTATCTGAGCTATCGAACTGAAATTCAACATGTGCATCTATATTCGAAAACTATGTGCAGTTTCAAAATTTGGTTCGAATTGATCCAACAGTTTTCGAGGAATTGATATCACACTTTGCCGAATTGACCACTGAAATCTCAATTCTTATCTGAGCTATCGAACTGAAATTCAACATGTACATCTCAATCCGAAAACTATGTGCAGTTTCAAGATTTGGTTCGAATTGATCCAACAGTTTTCGAGGAATTGATATCACACTTTGCCGAATTGACCACTGAAATCTCAATTCCTATCTGAGCTATCGAACTGAAATTCAACATGTGCATCTCAATCCGAAAACTATGTGCAGTTTCAAGATTTGTTTCGAATTGATCCAATAGTTCCTTAGGAATTGAAATGATATTTTGCCGAATCGACTACTGAAATCTTCATTCCTATCAGAACTATCGATCTTTAATTCAACATGTCCATCTCAATTCGAAAACTATGTGCAGTTTCAAGATTTGGGTCGAATTGTTTCGACAGTTTTTGAGGAATTGATATCACACTTTGCCGAATAGACCACTGAAATCTCAATTCCTATCTGCACTATCGAACTGAAATTCAACATGTGCATCTATATTCGAAAACTATGTGAAGTTTCAAAATTTGGTTCGAATTGATCCAACAGTTTTCGAGGAATTGATATCACACTTTGCCGAATTGACCACTGAAATCTAAATTCTTATCTGAGCTATCGAACTGAAATTCAACATGTACATCTCAATCCGAAAACTATGTGCAGTTTCAAGATTTGGTTCGAATTGATCCAACAGTTTTCGAGGAATTGATATCACACTTTGCCGAATTGACCACTGAAATCTCAATTCCTATCTGAGCTATCGAACTGAAATTCAACATGTGCATCTCAATCCGAAAACTATGTGCAGTTTCAAGATTTGTTTCGAATTGATCCAATAGTTCCTTAGGAATTGAAATGATATTTTGCCGAATCGACTACTGAAATCTTCATTCCTATCAGAACTATTGATCTGAAATTCAACATGTGCATCTCAATTCGAAAACTATGTGCAGTTTCAAGATTTGGGTCGAATTGGTTCAACAGTTTTTGAGGAATTGATATCACACTTTGCCGAATAGACCACTGAGATCTCAATTCCTATCTGCACTATCGAACTGAAATTCAACATGTGCATCTCAATTCGAAAACTATGTGCAGTTTCAACATTTGGTTCGAATTGATCCAACAGTTTTCGAGGAATTGATATCACACTTTGCCGAATTGTCCACTGAAATCTCAATTCCTATCTGAGCTATCGAACTGAAATTCAACATGTGCATCTCAATCCGAAAACTATGTGCAGTTTCAAGATTTGTTTCGAATTGATCCAATAGTTCCTTAGGAATTGAAATGATATTTTGCCGAATCGACTACTGAAATCTTCATTCCTATCAGAACTATTGATCTGAAATTCAACATGTGCATCTCAATTCGAAAACTATGTGCAGTTTCAAGATTTGGGTCGAATTGGTTCAGCAGTTTTTGAGGAATTGATATCACACTTTGCCGAATAGACCACTGAGATCTCAATTCCTATCTGCACTATCGAACTGAAATTCAACATGTGCATCTCAATTCGAAAACTATGTGCAGTTTCAACATTTGGTTCGAATTGATCCAACAGTTTTCGAGGAATTGATATCACACTTTGCCGAATTGACCACTGAAATCTCAATTCCTATCTGCACTATCGAACTGAAATTCAACATGTGCATCTCAATTCGAAAACTATGTGCAGTTTCAAGATTTGGTTGGTTGGTTGGAATTGATCCAAAAGTTTTCGAGGAATTGATATGACACTTTGCCGAATTAACCACTGAAATCACAATTCCTATCTGAACTATCGAACTAAAATTCAACATGTGCATCTCAAATCGAAAACTGTGTACAGTTTCGGGATTTGGGTCGAATTGATCCAATAGTTCCTTAGGAATTGAAATGATATTTTGTCGATTCGACCACTGAAATCTCAATCTTCATTCCTATCAGAACTATCGATCTTTAATTCAACATGTGCATCTATATTCGAAAACTATGTGCAGTTTCAAGATTTGGGTCGAATTGTTTCAACAGTTTTTGAGGAATTGATATCACACTTTGCCGAATAGACCACTTAAATCTCAATTCCTATCTGCACTATCGAACTGAAATTCAACATGTGCATCTCAATTCGAAAACTATGTGCAGTTTCAAGATTTGGTTCGAATTGATCCAACAGTTTTCGAGGAATTGATATCACACTTTGCCGAATTGACCACTGAAATCTCAATTCCTATCTGAACTATCGAACTGAAATTCAACATGTGCATCTCAATCCGAAAACTATGTGCAGTTTCAAGGTTTGGTTCGAATTGATCCAATAGTTCCTTAGGAATTGAAATGATATTTTGCCGAATCGACTACTGAAATCTTCATTCCTATCAGAACTATTGATCTGAAATTCAACATGTGCATCTCAATTCGAAAACTATGTGCAGTTTCAAGATTTGGTTCGAATCGATCCAATAGTTCCTAAGGAATTGAAATGATATTTTGCCGAATCGACTACTGAAATCTTCATTCCTATCAGAACTATCGATCTGAAATTCAACATGTGCATCTCAATTTGAAAACTATGTGCAGTTTCAAGATTTGGGTCGAATTGGTTCAACAGTTTTTGAGGAATTGATATCACACTTTGCCGAATAGACCACTGAAATCTCAATTAATATCTGCACTATCGAACTGACATTCAACATGTGCATCTCAATTCAAAAACTATGTGCAGTTTCAAGATTTGGTTCGAATTGATCCAACAGTTTTCGAGGAATTGATATCACACTTTGCCAAATTGACCACTGAAATCTCAATTCTATCGAACTATCGAACTGAAATTCAACATGTGCATCTCAATTCGAAAACTGTGTGAAATTTCAAGATTTGGTTCGAATGATGCACATGTTGAATTTCTGATCGATAGTTCTGATTGGAATGAAGATTTCAGTAGTCGATTCAGCAAAATATCATTTCAATTCTTAAGGAACTATTGGATCGATTCGAACCAAATCTTGAAACTGCACATAGTTTTCGGATTGAGATGCACATGTTGAATTTCAGTTCGATAGTTCTGATAGGAATTGAGATTTCAGTGGTCAATTCGGCATAGTGTGATATCAATTCCTCGAAAATTGTGGGATCACTTCAAACCAAATCTTGAACCTCCACATAGTTTTCGAATTGAGATGCACATGTTGAATTTCAGTTCGATAGTGCAGATAGGAATTGAGATTTCAGTGGTCAATTCGGCAAAGTGTGATATCAATTCCTCGAAAACTATTGGATCAATTCGAACCAAATCTTGAACTGCACATAGTTTTCGAATTGAGATGCACATGTTGAATTTCAGTTCGATAGTTCAGATAGGAATTGAGATTTCAGTGGTCAATTCGGCGAATTGTGATATCAATTCCTTGAAAACTGTTGGATCAATTCGAACCAAATCTTGAAACTGCAGATAGTTTTCGAATTGAGATGCACATGTCGAATTTCAGTTCGATAGTTGAGATAGGAATTGAGATTTGACTGATCAATTCGGCAAAGTGTGATATCAATTCCTCGAAAACTCTTAGACCAATTCGACCCAAATCTTGGAACTGCACATAGTTTTCGAATTGAGATGCACATGTTGAATTTCAGATCGATAGTTCTGATAGGAATGAAGATTTCAGTAGTCGATTCGGCAAAATATCATTTCAATTCCTAAGGAACTATTGGATCAATTCGAACCAAATCTTGAAACTGCACATGGTTTTCGAATTGAGATGCACATGTTGAACTTCAGTTCGATAGTTCAAATAGGAATTGAGATTTCAGTGGTCGATTCGACAAAATGTCATTTCAATTCCCAAGGAACTATTGGATCAATTCGACTCAAATCTCGAAACTGTACATAGTTTTCGTATTGAGATGCACTTGTTGAATTTCAGTTCGATAATTCAGATAGGAATTGAGATTTCAGTGGTCAATTCGGCAAAGTACGATATCAATTCCTCGAAAACAGTTGGTTCAATTCGAACCAAATCTGGAAACTGCACATAGTTTTCGAATTGAGATGCACATGTTGAATTTCAGTTCGCTAGTTCAGATAGGAATTGAGATTTCAGTGGTCAATTCGGCAAGGTGTGATATCAATTCCTCGAAAACTGTTGGATCAATTCGAACCAAATCTTGAAACTGCACATAGTTTTCGGATTGAGATGCATATGTTGAATTTCAGTTCGATAGTTCTGATAGGGATTGAGATTTCAGTGGTCGATTCGGCAAAGTGTGATATCAATTCCTCAAAAACTGTTGGACCAATTCGACCCAAATCTTGAAACAGCACATAGTTTTCGAATTGAGATGCACATGTTGAATTTCAGATCGATAGTTCTGATAGGAATGGAGATTTCAGTACTCGATTCGACAAAATATCATTTCAATTCCTGAGGAACTATTGGATCGATTCGAACCAAATCTTGAAACTGCACATAGTTTTCGAATTGAGATACACATGTTGAATTTCAGTGCGATAGTTCGGATGGGAATTGAGATATCACACTTTGCCGAATAGACCACTGAAATCTCAATTCCTATCTGCACTATCGAACTGAAATTCAACATGTGCATCTCAATCAGGAAACTATGTGCAGTTTCAAGATTTGGTTCGAATTGATCCAACAGTTTTCGAGGAATTGATATCACACTTCGCCGAATTGACCACTGAAATCTCAATTCCTATCTGAACTATCGAACTGAAATTCAACATGTGCATCTCAATCAGGAAACTATGTGCAGTTTCAAGATTTGGTTCGAATTGATCCAACAGTTTTCGAGGAATGGATATCACACTTTGCAGAATTGACCACTGAAATATCAATTTCTATCTGAACTATCGAACTGAAATTCAACATGGGCATCTTCCTAAAGAACTGTTGGATCAATTCGACCCAAATCTCGAAACTGTACACAGTTTTCGAATTGAGATGCTCATGTTGAATTTCAGTTCGATAGTTCAGATAGGAATTGAGATTTCAGTGGTCAATTCGGCGAAGTGTGATATCAATTCCTCGAAAACTTTTGTATCAATTCGAACCAAATCTGGAAACTGCACATAGTTTTCGGATTGAGATGCACATGTTGAATTTGAATTTCAGTTCGATAGTTCAGATAGGAATCGAGATTTCAGTGGTCTATTCGGCAAAGTGTGATATCAATTCCTCAAAAACTGTTGGACCAATTCGACCCAAATCTTGAAACAGCACATAGTTTTCGAATTGAGATGCACATGTTGAATTTCAGATCGATAGTTCTGATAGGAATGGAGATTTCAGTACTCGATTCGACAAAATATCATTTCAATTCCTGAGGAACTATTGGATCGATTCGAACCAAATCTTGAAACTGCACATAGTTTTCGAATTGAGATACACATGTTGAATTTCAGTGCGATAGTTCGGATGGGAATTGAGATATCACACTTTGCCGAATAGACCACTGAAATCTCAATTCCTATCTGCACTATCGAACTGAAATTCAACATGTGCATCTCAATTCGAAAACTATGTGCAGTTTCAAGATTTGGTTCGAATTGATCCAATAGTTCCTTAGGAATTGAAATGATATTTTGTCGAATCGACTACTGAAATCTTCATTCCTATTAGAACTATCGATCTGAAATTCAACATGTGCATCTCAATTCGAAAACTATGTGCAGTTTCAAGATTTGGTTCGAATTGATCCAACAGTTTTCGAGGAATTGATATCACACTTTGCCGAATTGACCACTGAAATCTCAATTCCTATCTGAACTATCGAACTGAAATTCAACATGTGCATCTCAATTCGAAAACTATGTGCAGTTTCAAGATTTGGTTCGAATCGATCCAATAGTTCCTAAGGAATTGAAATGATGTTTTGTCGAATCGACTACTGAAATCTCCAATCCTATCAGAACTATCGATCTGAAATTCAACATGTGCATCTCAATTCGAAAACTATGTGGAGTTTCAAGATTTGGTTCGAATTGATCTTACAGTTTTCGAGAAATTGATATCACACTTTGCCGAATCGACTACTGAAATCTCCATTCCTATTAGAACTATCGATCTGAAATTCAACATGTGCATCTCCATTCGAAAATTATGTGGAGTTTCAAGATTTGGTTCGAATTGATCCAACAGTTTTCGAGGAATTGATATCACACTTCGCCGAATTGACCACTGAAATCTCAATTCCTATCTGAACTATCAAACTGAAATTCAACATGAGCATCTCAATTCGAAAACTGTGTGAAATTTCAAGATTTGGTTCGAATTGAACCAACAGTTTTCGAGGAATTGATATCACACTTTGCCGAATTGACCACTGAAATCTCAATTCCTATCTGCACTATCGAACTGAAATTGAACATGTGCATCTCAATTCGAAAACTATGTGAAGTTTCAAGATTTGTTTCGAATTGATCCAACAGTTTTCGGAGGAATTGATATCACACTTTGTTGAATTGACCACTGAAATCTCAATTCCTATCTGAACTGTCGAACTGAAATTCAACATGTGCATCTCGATTCGAAAACCATGCAGTTTCAAGATTTGGTTCGAATTGATCCAATAGTTCCTTAGGAATTGAAATAATATTTTGTCGAATCGACTACTGAAATCTCCATTCCTATCAGAACTATCAATCTGAAATTCAACATGTGCATCTCAATTCGAAAACTATGTGCAGTTTCAAGATTTGGGTCGAATTGGTCCAACAGTTTTTGAGGAATTGATATCACACTTTGCCGAATAGACCACTGAGATCTCAATTCCTATCTGAACTATCGAACTGAAATTCGACATATGCATCTCAATTCGAAAACTATGCGCAGTTTCAAGATTTGGTTCGAATTGATCCAATAGTTCCTTAGGAATTGAAATAATATTTTGTCGAATCGACTACTGAAATTTCCATTCCTATCAGAACTATCGATCTGAAATTCAACATGTGCATCTCAATTCGAAAACTATGTGCAGTTCCAAGATTTGTTTCGAAATGCTCCAACAGTTTTCGAGAAATTGATATCACATTTTGTTGAATTGACCACTGAAATCTCAATTCCTATCTGAACTGTCGAACTGAAATTCAACATGTGCATCTCAATTCGAAAACCATGTGCAGTTTCAAGATTTGGTTCGAATTGATCCAATAGTTCCTTAGGAATTGAAATATTATTTTGTCGAATCGACTACTGAAATCTCCATTCCTATCAGAACTATCGATCTGAAATTCAACATGTGCATCTACATTCGAAAACTATGTGTAGTTTCAAGATTTGGGTCGAATTGGTCCAACAGTTTTTGAGGAATTGATATCACACTTTGCCGAATAGACCACTGAGATCTCAATTCCTATTTGAACTATCGAACTGAAATTCAACATGTGCATCTCAATTCGAAAATTATGTGCAGTTTCAAGATTTGGTTCGAATTGATCCAACAGTTTTCGAGGAATTGATATCACACTTCGCCGAATTGACCACTGAAATCTCAATTCCTATCTGAACTATCGAACTGAAATTCAACATGTGCATCTTCCTAAAGAACTATTGGATCAATTCGACCCAAATCTCGAAACTGTACACAGTTTTCGAATTGAGATGCTCATGTTGAATTTCAGTTCGATAGTTCAGATAGGAATTGAGATTTCAGTGGTCAATTCGGCGAAGTGTGATATCAATTCCTCGAAAACTGTTGGATCAATTCGAACCAAATCTCGAAACTGCACATAATTTTCGAATTGAGATGCACATGTTGAATTTCAGATCGATAGTTCTAATAGGAATGGAGATTTCAGTAGTCGATTCGGCAAAGTGTGATATCAATTCCTCAAAAACTGTTGGATCGATTCGAACCAAATCTTGAAACTGGACATAGTTTTCGAATTGAGATGCACATGTTGAATTTCAGTTCGCTAGTTCAGATAGGAATTGAGATTTCAGTGGTCAATTCGGCAAAGTGTGATATCAATTCCTCGAAAACTGTTGGATCAATTCGAACCAAATCTTGAAACTGCACATAGTTTTCGAATTGAGATGCACATGTTGAATTTCAGTTCGCTAGTTCAGATAGGAATTGAGATTTCAGTGGTCTATTCGGCAAATTGTGATATCAAATTCCTCAAAAACTGTTGGACCCAATTCGACCCAAATCTTGAAACAGCACATAGTTTTCGAATTGAGATGCACATTGTTGAATTTCAGATCGATAGTTCTGATAGGAATGGAGATTTCAGTACTCGATTCGACAAAATATCATTTCAATTCTTGAGGAACTATTGGATCAATTCGAACCAAATCTTGAAACTGCACATAGTTTTCGAATTGAGATGCACATGTTGAATTTCAGTGCGATAGTTCGGATGGGAATTGAGATATCACACTTTGCCGAATAGACCACTGAAATTCAACATGTGCATCTCAATCCGAAAACTATGTGCAGTTTCAAGATTTGGTTCGAATTGATCCAATAGTTCCTTAGGAATTGAAATGATATTTTGTCGAATCGACTACTGAAATCTTCATTCCTATTAGAACTATCGATCTGAAATTCAACATGTGCATCTCAATTCGAAAACTATGTGCAGTTTCAAGATTTGGTTCGAATTGATCCAACAGTTTTCGAGGAATTGATATCACACTTTGCCGAATTGACCACTGAAATCTCAATTCCTATCTGAACTATCGAACTGAAATTCAACATGTGCATCTCAATTCGAAAACTATGTGCAGTTTCAAGATTTGGTTCGAATCGATCCAATAGTTCCTAAGGAATTGAAAATGATGTTTTGTCGAATCGACTACTGAAATCTCCATTCCTATCAGAACTATCGATCTGAAATTCAACATGTGCATCTCAATTCGAAAACTATGTGCAGTTTCAAGATTTGGGTCGAATTGGTCCAACAGTTTTTGAGGAATTGATATCACACTTTGCCGAATCGACTTCTGAAATCTCCATTCCTATTAGAACTATCGATCTGAAATTCAACATGTGCATCTCAATTCGAAAATTATGTGGAGTTTCAAGATTTGGTTCGAATTGATCCAACAGTTTTCGAGGAATTGATATCACACTTCGCCGAATTGACCACAGAAAACTCAATTCCTATCTGAACTATCGAACTGAAATTCAACATTAGCATCTCAATTCGAAAACTGTGTGAAATTTCAAGATTTGGTTCGAATTGAACCAACAGTTTTCGAGGAATTGATATCACACTTTGCCGAATTGACCACTGAAATCTCAATTCCTATCTGCACTATCGAACTGAAATTGAACATGTGCATCTCAATTCGAAAAACTATGTGAAGTTTCAAGATTGTTTCGAATTGATCCAACAGTTTTCGAGGAATTGATATCACACTTTGTTGAATTGACCACTGAAATCTCAATTCCTATCTGAACTGTCGAACTGAAATTCAACATGTGCATCTCAATTCGAAAACCATGTGCAGTTTCAAGATTTGGTTCGAATTGATCCAATAGTTCCTTAGGAATTGAAATAATATTTTGTCGAATCGACTACTGAAATCATCGATTCCTATCAGAACTATCAATCTGAAATTCAACATGTGCATCTCAATTCGAAAACTATGTGCAGTTTCAAGATTTGGGTCGAATTGGTCCAACAGTTTTTGAGGAATTGATATCACACTTTGCCGAATAGACCACTGAGATCTCAATTCCTATCTGAACTATCGAACTGAAATTCGACTTATGCATCTCAATTCGAAAACTATGTGCAGTTTCAAGATTTGGGTCGAATTGATCCAACAGTTCCCTGGGAATTGAAATGATATTTTGTCGAATCGACCACTGAAATATCAATTCCTATCTGCACTATCGAACTGAAATTGAACATGTGCATCTCAATTCGAAAACTGTGTACAGTTTCGAGATTTGGGTCGAATTGATCCAATAGTTCTTTAGGAAGATGCCCATGTTGAATTTCAGTTCGATAGTTCAGATAGAAATTGATATTTCAGTGGTCAATTCTGCAAAGTGTGATATCCATTCCTCGAAAACTGTTGGATCAATTCGAACCAAATCTTGAAACTGCACATAGTTTCCGAATTGAGATGCACATGTTGAATTTCAGTTCGATAGTTTCAGATAGGAATTGAGATTTCAGTGGTCAATTTGGCAAAGTGTGATATCAATTCCTCGAAAACTGTTGGATCAATTCGAACCAAATCTTGAAACTGCACATGGTTTTCGAATGTAGATGCACATGTTGAATTTCAGATCGATAGTTCTGATAGGAATGGAGATTTCAGTAGTCGATTCGACAAAATATTATTTCAATTCCTAAGGAACTATTGGATCAATTCGAACCAAATCTTGAAACTGCACATGGTTTTCGAATTGAGATGCACATGTTGAATTTCAGTTCGACAGTTCAGATAGGAATTGAGATTTCAGTGGTCAATTCAACAAAATGTGATATCAATTTCTCGAAAACTGTTGGAGCAATTCGAAACAAATCTTGGAACCTGCACATAGTTTTCGAATTGAGATGCACATGTTGAATTTCAGATCGATAGTTCTGATAGGAATGGAAATTTCAGTAGTCGATTCGACAAAATATTATTTCAATTCATAAGGAACTATTGGATCAATTCGAACCAAATCTTGAAACTGCGCATAGTTTTCGAATTGAGATGCATATGTCGAATTTCAGTTCGATAGTTCAGATAGGAATTGAGATCTCAGTGGTCTATTCGGCAAAGTGTGATATCAATTCCTCAAAAACTGTTGGACCAATTCGAACCAAATCTTGAAACTGCACATAGTTTTCGAATTGAGATGCACATGTTGAATTTCAGATTGATAGTTCTGATAGAATGGAGATTTCAGTAGTCGATTCGACAAAATATTATTTCAATTCCTAAGGAACTATTGGATCAATTCGAACCAAATCTTGAAACTGCATGGTTTTCGAATCGAGATGCACATGTTTGAATTTCAGTTCGACAGTTCAGATAGGAATTGAGATTTCAGTGGTCAATTCAACAAAGTGTGATATCAATTCCTCCGAAAACTGTTGGATCAATTCGAAACAAATCTTGAAACTTCACATAGTTTTCGAATTGAGATGCACATGTTCAATTTCAGTTCGATAGTGCAGATAGGAATTGAGATTTCAGTGGTCAATTCGGCAAAGTGTGATATCAATTCCTCGAAAACTGTTGGTTCAATTCGAACCAAATCTTGAAATTTCACACAGTTTTTCGAATTGAGATGCTCATGTTGAATTTCAGTTCGATAGTTTCAGATAGGAATTGAGATTTCAGTGGTCAATTCGGCGAAGTGTGATATCAATTCCTCGAAAACTGTTGGATCAATTCGAACCAAATCTTGAAACTTGACATAATTTTCGAATGGAGATGCACATGTTGAATTTCAGATCGATAGTTCTAATAGGAATGGAGATTTCAGTAGTCGATTCGGCAAAGTGTGATATCAATTTCTCGAAAACTGTTAGATCAATTCGAACCAAATCTTGAAACTCCACACAGTTTTCGAATTGAGATGCACATGTTGAATTTCAGTTCGATAGTTCAGATAGGAATTGAGATTTCAGTGGTCAATTCAGCAAAGTGTGATATCAATTCCTCGAAAACTGTTGGATCAATTCGAACCAAATCTTGAAACTGCACATAGTTTTCGGATTGAGATGCACATGTTGAATTTCAGTTCGATAGTTTCTGATAGGAATTCAGATTTCAGTGGTAGATTCGACAAAATATCATTTCAATTCCCAAGGAATTGTTGGATCAATTCGACCCAAATCTCAAAACTGTACACAGTTTTCGAATTGAGATGGACATGTTGAATTTCAGTTCGATAGTTCAGATAGGAATTGAGATTCGACAAAATATAATTTCAATTCCTTAGGATCAATTCGACGAAAACTGTTTGTTCAATTCGAACCAAATCTTGAAATTTCACACAGTTTCGTATTGAGATGCAGATGTTGAATTTCAGTTTATAGTTTAGATAGGAATTGAGATTTCAGTGGTCAATTCGGCAAAGTGTGATAATCAATTCCTCGAAAACTGTTGATTCAATTCGAACCAAATCTTGAAACTGCACAAAGTTTTTGAAATGAGATGCATAGGTTGAATTTCAG
>NC_058189.1:25714684-25744762 GCF_907165205.1 Coccinella septempunctata
CGAAAACTGTTGGATCAATTCGAACCAAATCTTGAAACTGTACACAGTTTTTGATTTGAGATGCACATGTTGAATTTCAGTTCGATAGTTCAGATAGGATTGAGATTTCAGTGGTCAATTCGGCAAAGTGTGATATCAATTCCTCGAAAACTGTTGGATCGATTCGAACCAAATCTTGAAACTGCACATAGTTTTCGAATTGAGATGCACATGTTGAATTTCAGTTCGATAGTGCAGATAGGAATTGAGATATCAGTGGTCAATTCAGCAAAGTGTGATATCAATTCCTCGAAAACTGTTGGATCGATTCGAACCAAATCTTGAAACTGCACATAGTTTTCGAATTGAGATGCACGTGTTGAATTTCAGTTCGATAGTGCAGATAGGAATTGAGATATCAGTGGTCAATTCGGCAAAGTGTGATATCAATTCCTCGAAAACTGTTGGATCGATTCGAACCAAATCTTGAAACTTCACATAGTTTTCGAATTGAGATGCACATGTTGAATTTCAATTCGATAGTGCAGATAGGAATTGAGATTTCAGTGGTCTATTCGGCAAAGTGTGATATCAATTCCTCGAAAACTGTTGGTTCAATTCGAACCAAATCTTGAAACTGCACATAGTTTTCGAATTGAGATGCACATGTTGAATTTCAATTCGATAGTGCAGATAGGAATTGAGATTTCAGTGGTCGATTCGGCAAAGTGTTATATCAATTCCTCGAAAACTGTTGGTTCAATTCGAACCAAATCTTGAAACTGCACATAGTTTTCGAAATGAGATGCACATGTTGAATTTCAGATCGATAGTTCTAATAGGAATGGAGATTTCAGAAGTCGATTCGACAAAATATCATTTCAGACAGGCCAACTACTTCAGGGAGTTGAAGAGTGAGGCTGAGTTGAGGAAAAAAGATGGTGAAGATGTAACAATTAGATTTTTCCGTGGTGTTCCTAAGATCGTTCCTGTGGTTGTAAATGCGTTAAACTAGTGTCGCCCAATTATAGTGATACCACACTTACTTGTTATTACCAAAACGTTCGCGGACTGAATACTAAGACTCATGAATTTTACTCTTCCGTTTCATGTGGTGATTGTGACATTGTGTGTTTGAGTGAAACATGGCTTTCCGATGGGGTTGTCGATTCCGAGATTTTTCCACCTGATTATGACGTATTCAGATGTGACAGAGATCGAGTGGCTGCGAATGCGACCATGGGAGGAGGTACCCTTCTGGCTTTTCGGAGTTATTTGAATGCACAGCGAGTAGATCTTTCAATACTGCACCAATTGGTGCCCACTGTTGATGTCGTTGGTTGCACGATAAAGTTGAGGTCGAAGAATTTTTTGGTTGTATGCTTGTATATTCCGCCTAGAATTGATGTTCCATCCTATGATTTATTTCTTGAGGCTCTCTCATCCCTTGATATTGTTCATGGTAAACAACTTTTAATACTTGGGGACTTCAACGCTCCTGAGTTTGTTTCTTCTTCATCTTCCGATCCGAGAACTTCAGCACTCGGAGTTTTTTCGAGTGTTTTGGACTTAGTTCAGTTCAACTCGCAGCTTAATGTTAACGACAGGCTCTTAGATCTGGTGTTCTCCAATGTATTATGTGAAATGGATTCTGAGGTCCCTGCATATGTTTCTGTTGACTCTCACCATCCGCCATTTCTGCTTAGGCTGGACGTGAAGAAGAATAACTCTAACCTTGATCTGGGCGGAAATGATGAATTCAGGGAGTACAACTTCAGGAGAGCAAATTTCATCTCGATGTATAGGATGATTTCTGAGGTCAATTGGTCATTCATCACAAATATAGCTGATACCAATGTTGCGTGTGGGGAATTCTATTCGATACTCGATGCAATTTTTCAGGACACTGTTCCTTTGAAGAGAAAACGAAAGAGGAGATTTCCTCCCTGGTACACTACGGAAATTATTGAATGTATACTCCTAAAGGAAAAAGCCTTCTCGAACTATAAAAAGTATAGAAGTGATTTTGATTTTCAACATTTTTGCAATGTCCGCCGCAGATTGAAGGCCTTGTTGCACACTGAGTATGGAAGTTTTATTCGGCACTCAGAAGAATATGTTAGCACTCAGCCCGATAGGTTCTGGCAGTTTGTGCACGATAAAAGAGGTAATTCTCGTATTCCAGGAAGGATGGTAAATGGTTCTCAGGTTATCGAGGGGACGAAGAATATCGCTAACGCTTTTGGTACTTACTTCGGTAGCGTATTTGATGATGTTTGTTCTGTGAGCGTGCCCCTGTTCCAGGAGATTTCTCGATTACAGGTTTCAGTCGATTCAATCACGGATGCTCAGATTCTCAGGGCTGCGAAGAGGTTGGGCGACAAAGCAACGGCTGGGCCAGATGGTGTGCCAAGCTATTTGGTAAGAGATTGTATCGCTGCGCTGTTGACACCCTTACGCCATATTTTTAACTTAATATTAAATACTGGAATATACCCAGATATGTGGAAGCTCGCTAAGGTTGTGCCTGTGTTGAAGAAAGGAGATCGATCACAGATTGGGAATTATAGGCCTATATCTCTGTTGTGCAACTTCTCGAAAATTTTCGAGATTATTTTATATAGCGAGATCTACCCAGTTGTGAAACACCTGATCAATATTGAGCAGCACGGCTTTATGGGTGGGAGGTCATGCATCAGTAACCTCGTTTGCTTTACCGAGTTTTTGACTCGTAGCCTGGATGAGGGTCATCAAGTGGATGTTATGTTTGCCGATTTCCAGAAGGCTTTTGATAAGATCTGTCATGAAATCCTTATTGAAAAACTCAGATGTAAGTTCGGCTTTTCACATACATTGCTGGCAGTGATCGCATCTTACCTGTTCAATCGTCGGCAATATGTTCAGATCGAAGGCTTCCGTTCAGAAGAGTATGCTGCTACATCCGGTATACCTCAGGGATCTAATCTGGGCCCTCTCTTATTCATATTGTTTTTAAATGATATCATCGATGTAATAGAGAGTGCAAAGCTGGTCTTTGCCGATGATTTGAAAATTTTCCGCAGGATAATGAGTTCAGGTGATTGCGAGGGGCTTCAGGAGGATTTAGAGCGGTTGTATCATTGGTGTGTTGTTAACAAGCTCAGCCTAAATATTTCTAAATGTAGCGTCATGTCTTTCACGAGGAGTAGGCAACCTGTTGTGTTCCCCTACACAGTGTGCGGTAATTTGTTGGCGAGAGTATCTGAGGTTAGGGATTTGGGTGTGATCTTTGATAGTAGACTCACTTTCATCCCGCACGTTGATCAGTTAGTGCTTTCTGTCTCGAAGGTTTATGGTTTCATAATACGCAACTGCAGATATTTTACTCACACATCAACCTTTTTGTGCCTTTTCAATGCATTAATAAGAAGCAGGTTGGACTATGGCTCTGTAGCTTGGAATCCCATCTACAATTGTCACAGACAGCGCATTGAATCAATTCAGAAGCGTTTCCTGAAGTACCTTGTTTGGAGGGAGGAAGGTGTCTACCCAGTGAGAGGTTCAGAGTATGGCTTGCTTTTGAACAGATTTGGAGTCTCCTCTTTGGAAGTTAGACGAAAAGTACTGGCGGTGAAATTTTTGTACAATGTAGTGAATGACATAACGGATTGTCCATCGTTACTAGCTATGGTCAACTTCATAGTGAGAAGGCAGAATTCGAGATCACAGGAACTTTTTTACTTGCGTACTCCCAGGACCAATCTTCTCCTGCAATCTCCGATTGAGTTTATGTGCCGGACCTTCAATACGATCTCTGCGGTTTGTGATATTAATTTTGACACTTTACCATGTATTATTGAAGTACTTTTATGCAGTTTGGAGTGTGAACAGTAGACTGAGTTTTCTTTGTTACCATCGAGTGGTGTAATGATCGGTTGTGAGATTTTTTTTTTTCTGGGTTCAGTTCATATTGCTTTAATGTTCAATTTTTATTCATTTCCTGTAATTGGGTTCTTCCTGTAGGAAATAAATGGCTTATTATTATATATTATTATTATTTCAATTCCTAAAGAACTATTGGATCAATTCGACCCAAATCCCGAAACTGTACACAGTTTTTGATTTGAGATGCACATGTTGAATTTCAGTTCGATAGTTCTGATAGGAATTGAGATTTCAGTGGTCAATTCGGCAAAGTGTGATATCAATTCCTCCTAGGTTAGGTTGAATCAACAAAGTAAGTATTATACACTCCATATCCTAAGACAGTAGTAGGACACCCTGATTTTTATGCAAAGGAGCAAATAGGTCATTTTTGACCCAAAAAATCGAGATTTTCGACATTTAGGTCTTGAGTTGGAATGGAAGCCTTATCAATGCTGATTACGAAACCGGAAATCCCAATTGGATCAGACAAATATAACAAGAGATATCGCAGATTGAAATTTGCAACTTTTGAAAAATGCCATTTTCAAGATGAAAATCTGAACGGAGAGAGATAGGCTTTCAGGAATACTTGCTATAGATTCAGCATATTCGAAAACCTATATTTCCATGATGAACTTTCAAATATCCGACGTTTTTTAAAGAAAAATCGAATTTATCGTTTTTTCATTTTTCATTTTCCAGTTCACTTTGAACTGCTCTCTGGAGTGCAATTCTCTATTGAATCATCAACTGTTTAGTTTGGTGGAATCAACAAAGTAAGAATTATACACTCCATATCCTAAGACAGTAGTTGAACTTCCTGATTTTCAGGCAGAAGAGCAAAAGGTCATTTTAGGGGGGTCTAACCCCTCGCTCATTTTTGACCCAAAAAATCGAGATTTTCGATATTTAGTTTTTGAGCTGGAATGGAAGCCTGATCAATGCTGATTACGAAACCGGAAATCCCAATTGGATCAGACGAATATAACCTATACTTTCATATCAAACTTTCAAATATCTGACTTCGTTTGAAAAAAAAATCGAATTTATTGTTTTTCCATTTTTCATTTTCCAGATCACTTTGAACTGCTCTCTGGAGTGCAATTCTCTATTGAATCATCAACTGTTAGGTTCGGTTGAATCAAAAAAGTGAGTTTTATTCACTCCATATCCTAAGACAGTAGTAGGACACCCTGATTTTTATGCAGAGGAGCAAATAGGTCATTTTATGGGGGTCTAAGCCCTTGATCTGAAATTCAACATGTGCATCTCAATTCGAAAACTATGTGCAGTTTCAAGATTTGGGTCGAATTGGTTTAACAGTTTTTGAGGAATTGATACTTTGCCGAATAGACCACTGAAATCTCAATTCATATCTGCACTATCGAACTGAAATTCAACATGTGCATCTCAATTCGAAAACTATGTGCAGTTTCAAGATTCGGTTCGAATTGATCCAACAGTTTTCGAGGAATTGATATCACACTTTGCCGAATTGACCACTGAAATCTCAATTCCTATCTGAACTATCGAACTGAAATTCAACATGTGCATCTCAATTCGAAAACTATGTGCAGTTTCAAGATTTGGTTCGAATCGATCCAATAGTACCTTAGGAATTGAAATGATATTTTGCCGAATCGACTACTGAAATCTTCATTCCTATCAGAACTATCGATCTGAAATTCAACATGTGCATCTCAATTCGAAAACTATGTGCAGTTTCAAGATTTGGGTCGAATTGGTTTAACAGTTTTTGAGGAATTGATATCACACTTTGCCGAATAGACCACTGAAATCTCAATTCATATCTGCACTATCGAACTGAAATTCAACATGTGCATCTCAATTCGAAAACTATGTGCTGTTTCAAGATTTGGTTCGAATTGATCCAACAGTATTCAAGGAATTGTTATCACACTTTGCCGAATTGACCACTGAAATCTCAATTCCTATCTGAACTATCGAACTGAAATTGAACATGGGCATCTCAATCCGAAAACTATGTGCAGTTTCAAGATTTGGTTCGAATTGATCCAATAGTTCCTTAGGAATTGAAATGATATTTTGTCGAATCGACTGCACATGTTGAATTTCAGATCGATAGTTCTGATAGGAATGAAGATTTCAGTAGTCGATTCGGCAAAATATCATTTCAATTCCTAAGGTACTATTGGATCGATTCGAACCAAATCTTGAAACTGCACATAGTTTTCGAATTGAGATGCACATGTTGAATTTCAGTTCGATAGTTCAGATAGGAATTGAGATTTCAGTGGTCAATTCGGCAAAGTTTCATATCAATTCCTCGAAAACTTTTGGATCAATTCGAACCGAATCTTGAAACTGCACATAGTTTTCGAATTGAGATGCACATGTTGAATTTCAGATCGATAGTTCTGATAGGAATGAAGATTTCAGTAGTCGATTCGGCAAAATATCATTTCAATTCCTAAGGAACTATTCGATCGATTCGAACCAAATCTTGAAACTGCACATAGTTTTCGAATTGAGATGCACATGTTCAATTTCAGTTCGATAGTTCAGATAGGAATTGAGATTTCAGTAGTCAATTCGGCAAAGTGTGATATCAATTCCTCGAAAACTGTTGGATCAATTCCAACCAAATCTTGAAATTTTACACAGTTTTCGAATTGAGATGCACATGTTGAATTTCAGTTCGATAGTTCAGATAGGAATTGAGATTTCAGTGGTCGAATCGACAAAATATCATTTCAATTCCTAAGGAACTATTGGATCGATTCGACTCAAATCTTGAAACTGCACATAGTTTTCGAATTGAGATGCACATGTTGAATTTCAGATCGATAGTTCTGATAGGAATGAAGATTTCAGTAGTCGATTCGGCAAAATATCATTTCAATTCCTAAGGTACTATTGGATCGATTCGAACCAAATCTTGAAACTGCACATAGTTTTCGAATTGAGATGCACATGTTGAATTTCAGTTCGATAGTTCAGATAGGAATTGAGATTTCAGTGTTCAATTCGGCAATGTGTGATATCAATTCCTCAAAAACTGTTGAACCAATTCGACCCAAATCTTGAAACTGCTGTAACGATACTTGATTGTTTTTAATAAAAATCAAGCCTCGTTTTAAATATCCGTTTCCCTGAATTTTCCAGTTAAAACAATGCAACACCGTCTGATGGAGATTTCAGTTTCAATATAGTAATTCCGTTTCATTTTGGAAATATTTTTCAGAATCCTGATGAATAAATTCAAATTCCGTATAATTGAAATTTCCATCATTAATCCGCCGTAAGAATCCAAAATAAAGAAAAAGTGTCTTTCTGCATTCGGCGTTGTTTTTCCGTCCACAAAAACACACCGAATTCAGTATAAAACAACGCGGATTGCAGATAACGACAGTTTCTTTTACCGATAAAGAGATAACCGCCACCGAGAATATTTCTTCTGGGGAGAATATTCGAGAATTCCGAATTTTGAATGCAATTTTGATCACGTGACCGTCCACATGTTGGAGAGTTAATAAATAGGACCGCACCACCAGACGAGAATTAATTCATGATTATTCATTCGGTAGTCATTCTGCGATTCTGTTTTCAGTCTTGATTCGGTAGTGATTCTTTTCTTGATTTCTTCGTGATTCTTTAATTCATTTCCGCTTTAATTAAGTCTTTCTTCGTATTAGAGTTTTCTTTTGCTTTTCTTTTTTTTTTTGCTAAGTGGTGGTGTGACCGTACCGGAACAAACTGTAAGTCTTTTCTTGATACCGCATACTTCGTGATTCAAAGTTGCATTCTTTTATTTGTTTAATTGTGTTAATCCTTGTTGTTAATCCCCCTGTTTAACGCAGACTTCTGTCGCCTGGTTCTCTGGTGAACCAAGACCAGTCGACGGAAATCTCGAAGTCTTTCTACTGGTAATGCTTGGCGTGTTACACCCAAGGTTGCCACAGAAAGACCACAGTAACCTATCCCGTCCTACCCCATTTGTGTTCCGTTTGGACTTCCCGTTTAAGGCAGACTTCTGTCGCCTGGCTATCTGGTGACGGAAACCAATCGGCAGAAGTCTCGAAGTTTTCTACTGGTAATGCTTGGCGTGTGACACCCAAGGTTGCCACAGAAAGACCACAGTAACTTATACCGTACTACCCCTGTTGTGTTCCGTGTAGATTTCCCGTTTACCGCAGACTTCTCTCGCCTGGCTATCTTGTGACAGAAACCAATCGGCAGAAGTCTCGAAGTTTTTCTACTGGTAATGCTTGGCGTGTACACCCAAGGTTGCCACGGAGAGACCACGATAAACTACCCCGTTATCCTGTAAATTGTTGCATTGTGTTTCACCTGTATCAACCCCGTCCCGTTAATTGAATAGTTTCAAATTCTGATTGGCCTGTACACTGAAAATCACTGGAAGTGCTCGGGATCAAACCCATTGCTAAATTAACCGATTACAGAGACTTGGATCTTTCTGAGACACCCGGTTGCTGTTTTGTGTAAACCCCGTACATCCGTTATTGTCTCAGAAGGAATCAAAGTGACTGCTATTAATTGTTTGCTTTCTTTGATACCTGATAGTTTGACTGAATATAGTTGATTTGAATATTCTTTGATTCATTGATTTCACTTTCTGATCACCGTGACAAGTTATTACATTTCTGTTTTCCTTATTTTTGAACTTGGTCATCAGCTGAATATATTTTGAACTTGGTCATCAGCTGAATATATTTCTTGACTTGGAAATAACTGTATAGTTCACTGTAATTTATATTGTTGTAATAAATTCGGTTTTAAAGTACTTGTTATCGCTACCACCTTAGATAAACCCAACTCTGTCTCCGACTGGTAGGTGCCTGGGTGGGTTTGCTATTTCTCCCTATTGAAAGAATAGCTGGCGCTCGAGATTAATCCTTTTTCCGAACCAAACCCGTTACAAAATTGACGCCCGAGCGTTGGGACTCTTAAAACCGGGTTCATTTTTGGAATAACTTCTTTTTTTTATCTAACCGAGGAGAATAGTTTTGAACAGTGAACCATACAAACCAATTTATTCAGCTGTTGACTTGCAAGAAATATTTTATCCGGCTTATATTTCTGAAATATAATTTATTTAGATCAGTTGAGTGACCGATTTGCTGATTGCGTTGAGTTAACCTATCTTGAGTTATAATAGAACATCACTGGTAACCTTAAACAGAACCGAACAGTTAACCAGCTATTTCTGATAACCGCACAATATGGAAATTGACTTATGATTTTCACACGCTTATGATTTTCACTTGAATAATAAAACTGACTGTGTTTTCTTTTCCCTTTCCCCATTTGATTTATTTGCTGGTTGACAAGTGTTCATTATAACTCTGATAGTTTATTGTGATTATAACCGCATTGGACTTGTTGTTTCTCTGATTACTTTATTTTATTTGAGACCGTTGATACACTGTTGGTGAATTATTCCCTTTGAATTAGGTGAGCTTGAACCGAAAAAAACTTCAGAAAGGTAAAACTGTAAGTGAACTTGAACCGAAATAATTTTCTTGGCTGTTAAAACCGATAGTGGACTTGGTCTGAAATATTTTGTTGACAGGTAACCTATTTCTTCGAACAAGTGTTAGGTTAACAGTGAGCTGTCAAGTGACCGATAAATAGTGAGTGATAGAATAATAGGTGCTTCCTCGATTGGACATTGATTATTAATCCGGGTTTCAGTGAATTTTTAATCATTCATCCGGGCCTCAGTGAATTTTGTTGAATTAATTATCCATCCCGACTTTAGTATTCAGCTATGTGTATGGCGGTAGTATAAAGTTTCGGCGTCGCGGTATACTGACCATTGGCAACCACCACAAAACCATCCTCAATGGGTTCTCCCGTGATTCCTTTGCGTTCACATTGTTCTGCCACTTTCTGACTGATGAAACTCCTCGTGGCTCCGGTGTCAATCAGTGCATTGTAGCGCTTCCCGGCTACTTTTACTTCCACCAGCGGACGGTTGTCGTTACACACAGTCGATGCCATAGGAGTCAGCGTCCCCGGAGATATGGTCGACCCCTTCTCCATACCTCCCTTTAGTTTTCCGGGCCGCATGGATAATCGCTTGAGCGAATGTTTTTCCTCTGGCAACGAGAACAGAACAACCTCGGTCGTCCTCGACATTCTCGCCGCATGTGGCCGTATTCACCACATCGGAAACACTGTGTTTGGAAAGATACTTTCCTTGTCGGTGGGTCAGTCCGGTTTCCTTGTGTTTCCTGTCGGTCTCCTTGTTGGTTTGATCGTCGTGTTGGTGTAGGTGATGGAGCTCGGTTGGGTGAACCTGTATTTTGCTTGTCGACTCGTGCCGTTGGTCGATCCGGTCTTGGCTGGGTGTTTCTAGGCGGTGACGGCGGTGTTTGTGGTCTGTTGTGACCTACTGGTACTGGTGGTTCTGAGTTTCCTGATATGTTTTCGGTGTCCAAGGAGAAACTGGCCTGTTGTCGGTTTTGTTGGACCGGACGATACGTCAGGTGGGGCTCGTCAAGAAGACCTGGTTTCGACGGTGGCCTGGTGTACTGGCTCATTTGCCACTGTACTAACTCGAAAACCTTTCCTTTTCGCAGGAGCTCATCGTAGGTGTTTGTCTCCTGGAATGCTAAGGCCTGTTGTAGGGTCGGTAACAGCCTCTGCCTGATGATTCGGATTTGTTCCGTTTCGGTTGGTCTACTGTATGTTAGCTTCTGGAACAAATTCTGCATTCGAGTGACGTACATCAGCAGCTTTTCATCAGGACCCTGCGTTCTCCTTTTTATTTCCTCCAACAGGTTCTCCTCATAGTTCACCGGTAAAAATGCTTCCTTAAGTTGCTCCTTGAAATCCTGCCAATTCCTGAATGTACCCCTCCTGGGGATGAACCAATCCCTGGCATCCTTCCGCAGTAGTTCATAAACTGACTCGAACACTTGTTCTAGGGGTACCTTACGAGATTCGGCCAATCTCTCCACCTCCTCGATGAAGCCGCTCACACTACCTGTGCCACCAAATGAAATATTCCATTTGTGGACAGGAATGTTTGGCACCGGTGACGGTCGAGGTTCCGGCTCTAATGGTACTCTCTCTCTGGTCATGGTCCTGCCAGAGCTCACACAAGATGCAGGTAAGTGTGGAAAAGATACTCTACGGGTAGAATTAATCCATCTTCTTGGTGTCGGACCTTCAGGTGATGCTGTCCCACAGTCCTGTGACTGGGTGACAGGTAATGCCGGTATCTGCCGCAGTAATGCTGTACATGTCCGCCTTGTCTCGTTCATGACATGTTCTAATGTTTTATTCCTTACAGGTGTACCAGGATGTGAGACACCAGCAGCTATCGGAAGATTGACCCCATCTCCAAGATCAATCAGGGATGTTTCAGCTCTTTCCGGTTGGATCGGGGACATCCCAGGTGAACTGGGAACCTCCACATCCAAGAGGGACCGTTCCTGCTGACTGGATGGCTGTCCACGGGTGTTGCTACTACTCAGTTGCTCCAGCGTCTCCAAGGCCTTAGTTGTAGTCGCCTTCAGTTGTTCGATCAGTTGTAACTGTGTTTCATCGGAAGTGATAATAAAATTCAGTCTTCCCTGAATGTGTGTTAATCTTGTGAATATTCGCGAAAATTCGTTAGTCGCATTAGCGTGATTGAAATTCTGAAGTGCCTCCACTAGATCGGTGAGTTTATTTTGGCAAATGTCGATATCCAGTGTGGGGTTCATTGATGTGCAAGGCTGTAGCGGTATGTCTGACTGTAACACTTGTCGTAGTAGACTCCGCTTTGTCATCACAGTGCTTGGTATTGACTGTCCTCTCAGTTCTAGTTCATAAGTCAATTCATCACTGAGCAGCCTCTTCACATCCATGTTCAATGACATATAGTTCAACTATCTTGCCACCCGAACCAGGATCCAGTAACACACTCTCAATAAGTTCAATGTCCGGTATGAAATAATGTAAAGTCTAAGTTCAAAGCTAACACACGGAATAATTCAACACTGGTTATAATGTTTCAGTATCACTAAGTCCGATTAAATATCACTGTCACTAAAGCCCGGATGAACAACTAACTCAATAAAATTCACTGAAGCTCGGATGAATAATCAATTCAAAAAAAAAAAAAAAATTTACTAAAGTCCGGATGGATAATTGATTCAACAAAATTCACCAAGGCCTGGATGAACAATTAACTCAATAAAATTCACTGAAGTCCGGATGAATAATCAATTCAAAAATTTACTGAAGTCCGGATGGATAATTAATTCAATAAAATTCACTGAGACCCGGATGAATAATTAACTCAATAAAATTCACATAGCCTACCTGTGTCAATGGTCTGCACCTGCTATTAGTGATGGAAGTGGTGGGTGCTGAATGCATTGGGATACTAATGCGCTGTGCATCATGGTCCGAAAAATTCACTCTCAGAATTTTGGGGAAAAAACTGCACAATTCTGTGTTCCTTACAAATATATTATCTATACATTTATCCATTCTTGTGGGCTCAAAAATAGTCTGTTTTAGGCCATAAGACTCAAGAACCTCCACCAGTGCTACAGCATTCCTATCCAGTGTATCATTCCCATACATGCTGAAAAACACATTAAAATCACCTGCAATAGCAAGATCATCATGAATATCCACCAAGTTCAAAACATTTTCAAGTATTTCCAAAAAATTCCCGAAATCACCATTAGTTGAGCGATAAATTGATATTAGGGTTAATTTCTGTGTTTTTATTGCAGCTATTTCACAGTCAAATTCCACTGACAAACTCACCCTTGCTCCTTTTTGACCCAAAAAATCGAGATTTTCGATATTAAGTTGTTGAGCTGGCACGGGAGCCTGATCAATGCTGATTACGAAACCGGAAATCCCAATTGGATCAGACGAATATAACAAGAGATATTGCAGATTGAAATTTGCAACTTTTGCAAAATGACATTTTCAAGATGAAAATCTGAACGGAGAGAGATAGGCTTTCAGGAGTACTTGTTATAGATTCAGCATATTCGAAAACCTATATTTTCATGATGAACTTTCAAATATCGGACGTTGTTTGAAGAAAAATCGAATATTGTTTTTCCATTTTTCATTTTCCAGTTCAATTTGAACTGCTCTCTGGAGTGCAATTCTCTATTGAATCATCAACTGTTTAGTTTGGTGGAATCGACAAAGTGAGTATTATACACTCCATATCCTAAGACAGTAGTTGAACTTCCTGATTTTCAGGCAGAAGAGCAAATAGGTCATTTTAGGGGGTCTAACCCCTTGCTCATTTTTGAACCAAAAAATCGACATTTTCGATTTTTAGTTTTTGCGCTGGAATGGAAGCCTCATCAACGCTGATTACGAAACCGGAAATCCCAATTGGATCAGACGAATATAACAAGAGATATTGCAGATTGAAATTTGCAACCTTTGGAAAATGACATTTCCAAAATGAAAATCTGAACGGTGGGAGATAGGCTTCCGGGAATGCTTGCAATAGATTCAGCGTATTTGAGAACCTTTATTTTCATATCAAACCTTCAAATATCTGACTTCGTAAAAAAAAAATCGAATTTATTGATTTTCGCTTTTCAATTTTCCAGTTCACTTTGAACTGCTCTCTGGAGTGCAATTCTCTATAGAATCATCAACTGTTAGGTTTGGTTGAATCAAAAAAGTAAGTACCATACACTCCATATCCTAAGACAGTAGTAGGACACCCTGATTTTTATGCAGAGGAGCAAATAGTTCATGTCTTAGGATATGGAGTGTATAATACTTACTTTGTTGATTCCACCAAATAAACAGTTGATGATTCAATAGAGAATTGCACTCCAGAGAGCAGTTCACATTGAACTGGAAAATGAAAAATGGAAAAACAATAAATTCGATTTTTCTTTGAACAACGTCGGATATTTGAAAGTTCATTATGAAAATATAGGTTTCCGAATATGCTGAATCTATTGCAAGTATTCCTGAAAGCCTATCTCTCTCCGTTCAGATTTTCATCTTGAAAATGGCATTTTTCAAAAGTAGCAAATTTCAATCTTCAATATCTCTTGTTATATTCGTCTGATGTAATTGGGATTTCCGGTTTTGTAATCAGCGTTGATGAGGCTTCCGTTCCAGCGCAAAAACAAAAATCGAAAATCTCGATTTTTTGGGTCAAAAATGAGCAAGGGGTTAGACCCCCCTAAAATGACCTATTTGCTCTTCTGCCTGAAAATCAGGAAGTTCAACTACTGTCTTAGGATATGGAGTGTATAATACTTACTTTGTTGATTCCACCAAACTAAACAGTTGATGATTCAATAGATAATTGCACTCCAGAGAGCAGTTCGAATTGAACTGGAAAATGAAAAATGGATAATCAATATTCGATTTTTCTTCAAACAACGTCCGATATTTGAGAGTTCATGATGAAAATATAGGTTTCCGAATATGCTGAATCTATAGCAAGTATTCCTGAAAGCCTATCTCTCTCCGTTCAGATTTTCATCTTGAAAATGGCATTTTTCAAAAGTTGCAAATTTCAATCTGCAATATCTCTTGTTATATTCGTCTGATCCAATTGGGATTTCCGGTTTCGTTATCAGCATTGATCAGGCTTTAATTCCAGCTCAACAACTAAATATCGAAAATCTCGATTTTTTGGGTCAAAAAGGAGCAAGGGCTTAGACCCCCATAAAATGACCTATTTGCTCCTTTGCATAAAAATCAGGGTGTCCTACTACTGTCTTAGGATATGGAGTGTATAAAACTCACTTTTTTGATTCCACCAAACTAAACAGTTGATGATTCAATAGATAATTGCACTCCAGAGAGCAGTTCGAATTGAACTGGAAAATGAAAAATGGAAAAACAATATTCGATTTTTCTTCAAACAACGTCCGATATTTGAAAGTTCATCATGAAAATATAGGTTTTCAAATATGCTGAATCTATAACAAGTACTCCTGAAAGCCTATCTCTCTCCGTTCAGATTTTCATCTTGAAAATGTCATTTTGCAAAAGTTGCAAATTTCAATCTGCAATATCTCTTGTTATATTCGTCTGATCCAATTGGGATTTCCGGTTTCGTAATCAGCATTGATCAGGCTCCCGTGCCAGCTCAACAACTTAATATCGAAAATCTCGATTTTTTGGGTCAAAAAGGAGCAAGGGCTTAGACCCCCATAAAATGACCTATTTGCTCCTTTGCATAAAAATCAGGGTGTCCTACTACTGTCTTAGGATATGGAGTGTATAAAACTCACTTTTTTGATTCAACCGAACCTAACAGTTGATGATTCAATAGAGAATTGCACTCCAGAGAGCAGTTCAAAGTGATCTGGAAAATGAAAAATGGAAAAACAATGAATTCGGTTTTTTTTTTAAACAAAGTCAGATATTTGAAGGCTTGGTATGAAAATGAAGGTTTTCAAATACGCTGAATCTATTGCGAGCATTCTCAAAAGCCTATCTCTCACCGTTCATATTTTCATTTTGGAAATGTCATTTTTCAAAAGTTGAAAATTTCAATCTGCAATATCTCTTGTTATATTCGTTTGATCCAATTAGGATTTCCGGTTTCGTAATCAGCATTGATAAGGCTTCCATTTCAGCTCGAAAACTAAATATCGAAAATCTCGATTTTTTGGGTCAAAAATGAGCAAGTGCTTAGACCCCCCTAAAATGACCTATTTGCTCCTCTGCATAAAAATCAGGGTGTCCTACTACTGTCTTAGGATATGGAGTGTATAGTACTTACTTTTTTGATTCAACCAAACCTAACAGTTGATTATTCAATAGAGAATTGCACTCCAGAGAGCAGTTCAAAGTGAACTGGAAAATGAAAAATGAAAAAACGATAAATTCGATTTTTCTTTAAAAAACGTCGGATATTTGAAAGTTCATCATGAAAATATAGGTTTTCGAATATGCTGAATCTATAGCAAGTATTCCTGAAAGCCTATCTCTCTCCGTTCAGATTTTCATCTTGAAAATGGCATTTTTCAAAAGTTGCAAATTTCAATCTGCAATATCTCTTGTTATGTTCGTCTGATCCAATTGGGATTTCCGGTTTCGTAATCAGATTTGATCAGGCTCCCGTTCCAGCTCAACAACTAAATATCGAAAATCTCGATTTTTTGGGTCAAAAAGGAGCAAGGGCTTAGACCCCCATAAAATGACCTATTTGCTCCTCTGCATAAAAATCAGGGTGTCCTACTACTGTCTTAGGATATGGAGTGTATAAAACTCACTTTTTTGATTCAACCGAACCTAACAGTTGATGATTCAATAGAGAATTGCACTCCAGAGAGCAGTTCAAAGTGATCTGGAAAATGAAAAATGGAAAAACAATAAATTCGATTTTTTTTCAAACGAAGTCAGATATTTGAAAGTTTGATATGAAAGTATAGGTTTTCAAATAAGCTGAATCCATTGCGAGGATTCTCAAAAGCCTATCTCTCACCGTTCATATTTTCATTTTGGAAATGTCATTTTTCAAAAGTTGAAAATTTCAATCTGCAATATCTCTTGTTATATTCGTTTGATCCAATTAGGATTTCCGGTTTCGTAATCAGCATTGATAAGGCTTCCATTCCAGCTCGAAAACTAAATATCGAAAATCTCGATTTTTTGGGTCAAAAATGAGCAAGTGCTTAGACCCCCCTAAAATGACCTATTTGCTCCTCTGCATAAAAATCAGGGTGTCCTACTACTGTCTTAGGATATGGAGTGTATAGTACTTACTTTTTTGATTCAACCAAACCTAACAGTTGATTATTCAATAGAGAATTGCACTCCAGAGAGCAGTTCAAAGTGGACTGGAAAATGAAAAACGGAAAAAAAATAAATTCGATTTTTTTTTTAAACAAAGTGAGATATTTGAAGGCTTGGTATGAAAATGAAGGTTTTCGAATACGCTGAATCTATTGCGAGCATTTCCGAAAGCCTATCTCCCACCGTTCAGATTTTCATTTTGAAAATGTCATTTTTCAAAAGTTGCAAATTTCAATCTGCAATATCTCTTGTTATATTCGTCTGATCCAATTGGGATTTCCGGTTTCGTAATCAGCATTGATCAGGCTTCCATTCCAGCTCAAAAACTTAATATCGAAAATTTCGATTTTTTGGGTCAAAAATGAGCAAGGGCTTAGACCCCCCTAAAATGACCTATTTGCTCCTCTGCATACAAATCAGGGTGTCCTACTACTGTTTTAGGATATGGAGTGTATAAAACTTACTTTTTTGATTCAACCAAACCTAACAGTTGATGATTCTATAGAGAATTGCACTCCAGAGAGCAGTCCAAAGTGAACTGGAAAATTGAAAATCGAAAATCAATAAATTCGATTTTTTCTTAAACGAAGTCAGATATTTGCAGGTTTGGTATGAAAATAAAGGTTTTCGAATACGCTGAATCTATTGCGAGCATTTCCGAAAGCCTATCTCCCACCGTTCAGATTTTCATTTTGAAAATGTCATTTTTCAAAAGTTGCAAATTTCAATCTGCAATATCTCTTGTTATATTCGTCTGATCCAATTGGGATTTCCGGTTTCGTAATCAGCATTGATTAGCCTTCCATTCCAGCTCAAAAACTAAATATCGAAAATCTCGATTTTTTGGGTCAAAAATGAGCAAGGGGTTAGACCCCCCTAAAATGACCCCTTTGCATAAAAATCAGGGTGTCCTACTACTGTCTTAGGATATGGAGTGTATGAAACTCACTTTTTGGATTCAACCGAACCTAACAGTTGATGATTCAATAGAGAATTCCACTCTAGAGAGCACTCCAAAGTGAACTGGAAAATGAGAAATTGAAAAACAATAAATTCGATTTTTTTTAAACGAAGTCAGATATTTGAAAGTTTATCATGAAAATACAGGTTTTCAGATAAGCTGAATCCATTGCGAGCATTCTGGAAAGCCTATCTCTCACCGATCAGATTTTCATTTTGAAAATGTCATTTTTCAACAGTTGAAAATTTCAATCTGCAATATCTCTTGTATATTCGTCTGATCCAATTGGGATTTCCGGTTTCGTAATCAGCATTGATAAGGCTTCCATTCCAGCTCAAAAACTAAATATCGAAAATCTCGATTTTTTGGGTCAAAAATGAGCAAGGGGTTAGACCCCCCTAAAATGACCCCTTTGCATAAAAAGTGAACTGGAAAATTGAAAATCGAAAATCAATAAATTCGATTTTTTCTTAAACGAAGTCAGATATTTGCAGGTTTGGTATGAAAATAAAGGTTTTCGAATACGCTGAATCTATTGCGAGCATTCCCGAAAGCCTATCTCCCACCGTTCAGATTTTCATTTTGAAAATGTCATTTTTCAAAAGTTGCAAATTTCAATCTGCAATATCTCTTGTTATATTCGTCTGATCCAATTGGGATTTCCGGTTTCGTAATCAGCATTGATAAGCCTTCCATTCCAGCTCAAGAACTAAATATCGAAAATCTCGATTTTTTGGGTCAAAAATGAGCAAGGGAGACCCCCCTAAAATGACCTATTTGCTCCTTTGCATAAAAATCAGGGTGTCCTACTACTGTCTTAGGATATGGAGTGTATAATACTTACTTTGTTGACTCAACCAAACCTAACAGTTGATGATTCTATAGAGAATTTCACTCCAGAGAGCAGTTCAAAGTGAACTGGAAAATTGAAAATCGAAAATCAATAAATTCGATTTTTTTTTAAACAGAGTCAGATATTTGAAAGTTCATCATGAAAATATAGGTCTTCAAATAAGCTGAATCCATTTCGAGCATTCTGGAAAGCCTATCTCTCACCGATCAGATTTTCATTTTGGAAATGTCATTTTTCAACAGTTGAAAATTTCAATCTGCAATATCTCTTGTATATTCGTCTGATCCAATTGGGATTTCCGGTTTCGTAATCAGCATTGATAAGGCTTCCATTCCAGCTCAAAAACTAAATATCGAAAATCTCGATTTTTTGGGTCAAAAATGAGCAAGGGGTTAGACCCCCCTAAAATGACCTATTTGCCCCTTTGCATAAAAATCAGGGTGTCCTACTACTGTCTTAGGATATGGAGTGTATAATACTTACTTTGTTGACTCAACCAAACCAAACAGTTGATGATTCTATAGAGAATTGCACTCCAGAGAGCACTTCAAAGTGAACTGGAAAATTGAAAATGGAAAAACAATAATGGTGGTATTCTGCTTTCATCTGTAAGCCAATCTGTAACTTTTTACGAGCTTACAGGAAGAATGCGATTCTGGACTTTCTTTCGGTGATCTGTAGCTTACAGAAACCGTAAATATTTACGAGGACTCAAGAGGTGGTCGGAAGCCTATCGAATGATATATTGTGAGGTTATGTCGAATGGTTTGTTTATTTTCTGGTGAACAACTTTTTGAAATAGATTCATAATGAATGATAATAATAATATCGCTTTGTTTATTGGGTTGTTATTAGAAGAAAACCATAACAGGTGAGTATTATTCGACAATAATATATATGATCTGAAAATCATTGTTGTTTTTAATAGGAACTTTATGAGAATTGAAAGGAGAAGGTTGCGTGATCAAAAGAATCCTTTCGAAATGCCGGATGCTCAGTTTATAAAAATGTTTAGACTGAAGAAGCAGTGCACCATAAACTCAATAAATGCTTTACAGCAATTTTTACCCACAAAAAATGCAAATGCTATTGCATTACCCAAAAAAGTAATTCAGCCTTTTCAAGTAATTGTTTGAATGGAATTGATCTGAGGTTTATACATTTTAGGTGTTGATTACTCTCAACTTTTTGGCCACAGGGTCTTTCCAGAATTCTGTAGGTTCCAATACCTGGTTATCAGCAAGTCAACCTTCAGTAAGTAGAGCGGTAAATGAAATTTGTTCTACAATTGCTGAGTATTTATTACCCACTTGGGTTCAGTTTCCTACTACCGAGGAGTCAATTAGACTGGTCAAACAGGGGTAAGAAAACAGTTTCACACTCTATAGTAATTCACAAATATTTTATATTGGCAAACTAGCATTATAATAATGTTATCTGTCTCTTTGTAGATTCTTCTTAAAATATGGGTTCAGAGGTGTTTTAGGAGCAGTAGATGGAACTCATGTGGAAAGGGGGGATGATTCCACCAAATAAACAGTTGATGATTCAATAGAGAATTGCACTCCAGAGAGCAGTTCACATTGAACTGGAAAATGAAAAATGGAAAAACAATAAATTCGATTTTTCTTTGAACAACGTCGGATATTTGGAAGTTCATTATGAAAATATAGGTTTCCGAATATGCTGAATCTATTGCAAGTATTCCTGAAAGCCTATCTCTCTCCGTTCAGATTTTCATCTTGAAAATGGCATTTTTCAAAAGTAGCAAATTTCAATCTGCAATATCTCTTGTTATATTCGTCTGATGTAATTGGGATTTCCGGTTTCGTAATCAGCGTTGATGAGGCTTCCGTTCCAGCGCAAAAACAAAAATCGAAAATCTCGATTTTTTGGGTCAAAAATGAGCAAGGGGTTAGACCCCCCTAAAATGACCTATTTGCTCTTCTGCCTGAAAATCAGGAAGTTCAACTACTGTCTTAGGATATGGAGTGTATAATACTTACTTTGTTGATTCCACCAAACTAAACAGTTGATGATTCAATAGATAATTGCACTCCAGAGAGCAGTTCAAATTGAACTGGAAAATGAAAAATGGAAAATCAATATTCGATTTTTCTTCAAACAACGTCCGATATTTCAGAGTTCATGATGAAAATATAGGTTTCCGAATATGCTGAATCTATAGCAAGTATTCCTGAAAGCCTATCTCTCTCCGTTCAGATTTTCATCTTGAAAATGGCATTTTTCAAAAGTTGCAAATTTCAATCTGCAATATCTCTTGTTATATTCGTCTGATCCAATTGGGATTTCCGGTTTCGTTATCAGCATTGATCAGGCTTTAATTCCAGCTCAACAACTAAATATCGAAAATCTCGATTTTTTGGGTCAAAAATGAGCAAGGGCTTAGACCCCCCTAAAATGACCTATTTGCTCCTCTGCATACAAATCAGGGTGTCCTACTACTGTTTTAGGATATGGAGTGTATAATACTTACTTTTTTGATTCCATCAAACCCAACAGGTGATGATTCAATAGAGAATTGCACTCCAGAGAGCAGTTCAAAGTGAACTGGAAAATGAAAAATGGAAAAACAATAAATTCTAGTTTTTTTTTTTCAAACGAAGTCAGATATTTGAGAGTTTGATATGAAAATATATGTTTTCAAATAAGCTGAATCCATTGCGAGCATTCTCAAAAGCCTATCTCTCACCGTTCAGATTTTCATTTTGGAAATGTCATTTTTCAAAAGTTGCAAATTTCAATCTGCAATATCTCTTGTTATATTCGTCTGATCCAATTGGGATTTCCGGTTTCGTAATCAGCATTGAATAGGCTTCCATTCCAGCTCAAAAACTAAATATCGAAAATCTCGATTTTTTGGGTCAAAAATGAGCAAAGGAGACCCCCCTAAAATGAACTATTTGCTCCTCTGCATAAAAATCAGGGTGTCCTACTACTGTCTTAGGATATGGAGTGTATGGTACTTACTTTTTTGATTCAACCAAACCTAACAGTTGATGATTCTATAGAGAATTGCACTCCAGAGAGCAGTTCAAAGTGAACTGGAAAATTGAAAAGCGAAAATCAATAAATTCGATTTTTTTTTTTACGAAGTCAGATATTTGAAGGTTTGATATGAAAATAAAGGTTCTCAAATACGCTGAATCTATTGCAAGCATTCCCGGAAGCCTATCTCCCACCGTTCAGATTTTCATTTTGGAAATGTCATTTTCCAAAGGTTGCAAATTTCAATCTGCAATATCTCTTGTTATATTCGTCTGATCCAATTGGGATTTCCGGTTTCGTAATCAGCGTTGATGAGGCTTCCATTCCAGCGCAAAAACTAAAAATCGAAAATGTCGATTTTTTGGTTCAAAAATGAGCAAGGGGTTAGACCCCCTAAAATGACCTATTTGCTCTTCTGCCTGAAAATCAGGAAGTTCAACTACTGTCTTAGGATATGGAGTGTATAATACTCACTTTGTCGATTCCACCAAACTAAACAGTTGATGATTCAATAGAGAATTGCACTCCAGAGAGCAGTTCAAATTGAACTGGAAAATGAAAAATGGAAAAACAATATTCGATTTTTCTTCAAACAACGTCCGATATTTGAAAGTTCATCATGAAAATATAGGTTTTCGAATATGCTGAATCTATAACAAGTACTCCTGAAAGCCTATCTCTCTCCGTTCAGATTTTCATCTTGAAAATGTCATTTTGCAAAAGTTGCAAATTTCAATCTGCAATATCTCTTGTTATATTCGTCTGATCCAATTGGGATTTCCGGTTTCGTAATCAGCATTGATCAGGCTCCCGTGCCAGCTCAACAACTTAATATCGAAAATCTCGATTTTTTGGGTCAAAAAGGAGCAAGGGCTTAGACCCCCATAAAATGACCTATTTGCTCCTTTGCATAAAAATCAGGGTGTCCTACTACTGTCTTAGGATATGGAGTGTATAAAACTCACTTTTTTGATTCAACCGAACCTAACAGTTGATGATTCAATAGAGAATTGCACTCCAGAGAGCAGTTCAAAGTGATCTGGAAAATGAAAAATGGAAAAACAATGAATTCGGTTTTTTTTTAAACAAAGTCAGATATTTGAAGGCTTGGTATGAAAATGAAGGTTTTCAAATACGCTGAATCTATTGCGAGCATTCTCAAAAGCCTATCTCTCACCGTTCATATTTTCATTTTGGAAATGTCATTTTTCAAAAGTTGAAAATTTCAATCTGCAATATCTCTTGTTATATTCGTTTGATCCAATTAGGATTTCCGGTTTCGTAATCAGCATTGATAAGGCTTCCATTTCAGCTCGAAAACTAAATATCGAAAATCTCGATTTTTTGGGTCAAAAATGAGCAAGGGCTTAGACCCCCCTAAAATGACCTATTTGCTCCTCTGCATAAAAATCAGGGTGTCCTACTACTGTCTTAGGATATGGAGTGTATAATACTTACTTTGTTGATTCCACCAAACTAAACAGTTGATGATTCAATAGAGAATTGCACTCCAGAGAGCAGTTCAAAGTGAACTGGAAAATGAAAAATGAAAAAACGATAAATTCGATTTTTCTTTAAAAAACGTCGGATATTTGAAAGTTCATCATGAAAATATAGGTTTTCGAATATGCTGAATCTATAGCAAGTATTCCTGAAAGCCTATCTCTCTCCGTTCAGATTTTCATCTTGAAAATGGCATTTTTCAAAATTGCAAATTTCAATCTGCAATATCTCTTGTTATATTCATCTGATCCAATTGGGATTTCCGGTTTCGTAATCAGATTTGATCAGGCTCCCGTTCCAGTTCAACAACTAAATATCGAAAATCTCGATTTTTTGGGTCAAAAAGGAGCAAGGGCTTAGACCCCCATAAAATGACCTATTTGCTCCTCTGCATAAAAATCAGGGTGTCCTACTACTGTCTTAGGATATGGAGTGTATAAAACTCACTTTTTTGATTCAACCGAACCTAACAGTTGATGATTCAATAGAGAATCGCACTCCAGAGAGCAGTTCAAAGTGATCTGGAAAATGAAAAATGGAAAAACAATAAATTCGATTTTTTTTCAAACGAAGTCAGATATTTGAAAGTTTGATATGAAAGTATAGGTTTTCAAATAAGCTGAATCCATTGCGAGCATTCTCAAAAGCCTATCTCTCACCGTTCATATTTTCATTTTGGAAATGTCATTTTTCAAAAGTTGAAAATTTCAATCTGCAATATCTCTTGTTATATTCGTTTGATCCAATTAGGATTTCCGGTTTCGTAATCAGCATTGATAAGGCTTCCATTCCAGCTCGAAAACTAAATATCGAAAATCTCGATTTTTTGGGTCAAAAATGAGCAAGTGCTTAGACCCCCCTAAAATGACCTATTTGCTCCTCTGCATAAAAATCAGGGTGTCCTACTACTGTCTTAGGATATGGAGTGTATAAAACTCACTTTTTTGATTCAACCGAACCTAACAGTTGATGATTCAATAGAGAATTGCACTCCAGAGAGCAGTTCAAAGTGATCTGGAAAATGAAAAATGGAAAAACAATGAATTCGGTTTTTTTTTTTAAACAAAGTCAGATATTTGAAGGCTTGGTATGAAAATGAAGGTTTTCGAATACGCTGAATCTATTGCGAGCATTTCCGAAAGCCTATTTCCCACCGTTCAGATTTTCATTTTGAAAATGTCATTTTTCAAAAGTTGCAAATTTCAATCTGCAATATCTCTTGTTATATTCGTCTGATCCAATTGGGATTTCCGGTTTCGTAATCAGCATTGATCAGGCTTCCATTCCAGCTCAAAAACTTAATATCGAAAATTTCGATTTTTTGGGTCAAAAATGAGCAAGGGCTTAGACCCCCCCTAAAATGACCTATTTGCTCCTCTGCATACAAATCAGGGTGTCCTACTACTGTTTGAGGATATGGAGTGTATAATACTTACTTTTTTGATTCAACCAAACCTAACAGTTGATGATTCTATAGAGAAATGAAAGGTTTAGCGGCATGCAGACAGGAATTGAATTCTGAAAAAAGTACCACCCAGAGCAGGATTCGTGGTGGGTACTTCGTGGTGGGTACTTCGTGGTGGTACTTTTTTCAGAATTATATTCCTGTCTGCATGCCGCTAAACCTTTCATTTCATAATATTTTCAGACACTAAACTATCATCACAATTCTATAGAGAATTGCACTCCAGAGAGCAGTCCAAAGTGAACTGGAAAATTGAAAATCGAAAATCAATAAATTCGATTTTTTCTTAAACGAAGTCAGATATTTGCAGGTTTGGTATGAAAATGAAGGTTTTCGAATACGCTGAATCTATTGCGAGCATTTCCGAAAGCCTATCTCCCACCGTTCAGATTTTCATTTTGAAAATGTCATTTTTCAAAAGTTGCAAATTTCAATCTGCAATATCTCTTTTTATATTCGTCTGATCCAATTGGGATTTCCGGTTTCGTAATCAGCATTGATTAGCCTTCTATTCCAGCTCAAAAACTAAATATCGAAAATCTCGATTTTTTGGGTCAAAAATGAGCAAGGGGTTAGACCCCCCTAAAATGACCCCTTTGCATAAAAATCAGGGTGTCCTACTACTCTCTTAGGATATGGAGTGTATGAAACTCACTTTTTGGATTCAACCGAACCTAACAGTTGATGATTCAATAGAGAATTGCACTCTAGAGAGCACTCCAAAGTGAACTGGAAAATGAGAAATTGAAAAACAATAAATTCGATTTTTTTTAAACGAAGTCAGATATTTGAAAGTTTATCATGAAAATACAGGTTTTCAAATAAGCTGAATCCATTGCGAGCATTCTGGAAAGCCTATCTCTCACCGATCAGATTTTCATTTTGAAAATGTCATTTTTCAACAGTTGAAAATTTCAATCTGCAATATCTCTTGTATATTCGTCTGATCCAATTGGGATTTCCGGTTTCGTAATCAGCATTGATAAGGCTTCCATTCCAGCTCAAAAACTAAATATCGAAAATCTCGATTTTTTGGGTCAAAAATTAGCAAGGGGTTAGACCCCCCTAAAATGACCCCTTTGCATAAAAATCAGGGTGTCCTACTACTGTCTTTGGATATGGAGTGTATAATACTTACTTTGTTGATTCAACCAAACCTAACTGTTGATGATTCTATAGAGAATTGCACTCCAGAGAGCAGTTCAAAGTGAACTGGAAAATTGAAAATGGAAAAACAATAAATTCGATTTTTTTTTTAAACGAAGCCAGATATTTGAAGGTTTGGTATGAAAATAAAGGTTTTCAAATACGCCGAATCTATTGCGAGCATTCCCGAAAGCCTTTATCCCACCGATCAGATTTTCATTTTGGAAATGTCATTTTTCAAAAGTTGCAAATTTCAATCTGCAATATCTCTTGTTATATTCGTCTGAACCAATTGGGATTTCCGGTTTCGTAATCAGCGTTGATGAGGCTTCCGTTCCAGTGCAAAAACTAAAAATCGAAAATCTCGATTTTTGGGTCAAAAATGAGCAAAGGGTTAGACCCCCCTAAAATGACCTATTTGCTTTTCTGCCTGAAAATCAGGAAGTTCTACTACTGTCTTAGGATATGGAGTGTATAATACTTACTTTGTTGATTCCACCAAACTAAACAGTTGATGATTCAATAGAGAATTGCACTCCAGAGAGCAGTTCAAATTGAACTGGAAAATGAAAAATGGAAAAACAATAAATTCGATTTTTCTTTGAAAAACGTCGGATATTTGAAAGTTCATCATGAAAATATAGGTTTCCGAATATGCTGAATCTATAGCAAGTATTCCCGGAAGCCTATCTCCCACTGTTCAGATTTTCATTTTGGAAAAGTCATTTTTCAAAAGTTGCAAATTTCAATCTGCAATATCTCTTGTTATATTCGTCTGATCCAATTGGGATTTCCGGTTTCGTAATCAGCATTGATCAGGCTTCCATTCCAGCTCGAAAACTAAATATCGAAAATCTCGATTTTTTGGGTCAAAAATGAGCAAGGGCTTAGACCCCCCTAAAATGACCTATTTGCTCCTCTGCATACAAATCAGGGTGTCCTACTACTGTTTTAGGATATGGAGTGTATAATACTTACTTTTTTGATTCAACCAAACCTAACAGTTGATGATTCTATAGAGAATTGCACTCCAGAGAGCAGTCCAAAGTGAACTGGAAAATTGAAAATCGAAAATCAATAAATTCGATTTTTTCTTAAACGAAGTCAGATATTTGCAGGTTTGGTATGAAAATGAAGGTTTTCGAATACGCTGAATCTATTGCGAGCATTCCCGAAAGCCTATCTCCCACCGTTCAGATTTTCATTTTGAAAATGTCATTTTTCAAAAGTTGCAAATTTCAATCTGCAATATCTCTTGTTATATTCGTCTGATCCAATTGGGATTTCCGGTTTCGTAATCAGCATTGATTAGCCTTCCATTCCAGCTCAAAAACTAAATATCGAAAATCTCGATTTTTTGGGTCAAAAATGAGCAAGGGAGACCCCCCTAAAATGACCTATTTGCTCCTCTGCATAAAAATCAGGGTGTCCTACTACTGTCTTAGGATATGGAGTGTATGGTACTTACTATTTTGATTCAACCAAACCTAACAGTTGATGATTCTATAGAGAATTGCACCCCAGAGAGCAGTTCAAAGTGAACTGGAAAATTGAAAATCGAAAATCAATAAATTCGATTTTTTTTTAAACAAAGTCAGATATTTGAAAGTTTATCATGAAAATATAGGTCTTCAAATAAGCTCAATCCATTGCGAGCATTCTGGAAAGCCTATCTCTTACCGATCAGATTTTCATTTTGGAATGTCATTTTTCAACAGTTGAAAATTTCAATCTGCAATATCTCTTGTATATTCGTCTGATCCAATTGGGATTTCCGGTTTCGTAATCAGCATTGATAAGGCTTCCATTCCAGCTCAAAAACTAAATATCGAAAATCTCGATTTTTTGGGTCAAAAATGAGCAAGGGGTTAGACCCCCCTAAAATGACCCCTTGCATAAAAATCAGGGTGTCCTACTACTGTCTTAGGATATGGAGTGTATGGAACTCACTTTTTCGATTCAACCGAACCTAACAGTTGATGATTCAATAGAGAATTGCACTCTAGAGAGCACTCCAGAGTGAACTGGAAAATGAAAAATTGAAAACAATAAATTCGATTTTTTTTTAAACAAAGTCAGATATTTGAAAGTTCATATATAATACCTAAATGTCGAAAATCTCGATTTTTTGGGTCAAGTCAGATATTTGAAGGTTTGATATGAGAATAAAGGTTCTCAAATACGCTGAATCTATTGCGAGCATTCCGAAAGCCTATCTCCCACCGTTCAGATTTTCATTTTGGAAATGTCATTTTTCAAAGGTTGCAAATTTCAATCTGCAATATCTCTTGTTATATTCGTCTGATCCAATTGGGATTTCCGGTCCCGTAATCAGCGTTGATGAGGCTTCCATTCCAGCGCAAAAACTAAAAATCGAAAATCTCGATTTTTTGGTTCAAAAATGAGCCCTGGTTAGACCCCCTAAAATGACCTATTTGCTCTTCTGCCTGAAAATCAGGAAGTTCAACTACTGTCTCAGGATATGGAGTGTATAATACTTACTTTGTTGATTCCACCAAACTAAACAGTTGATGATTCAATAGAGAATTGCACTCCAGAGAGCAGTTCAAATTGAACTGGAAAATGAAAAATGGAAAAACAATATTCGATTTTTCTTCAAACAACGTCCGATATTTGAATGTTCATGATGAAAATATAGGTTTTCGAATATGCTGAATCTATAACAAGTACTCCTGAAAGCCTATCTCTCTCCGTTCAGATTTTCATCTTGAAAATGTCATTTTGCAAAAGTTGCAAATTTCATATCACACTTTGCCGAATTGACTACTGAAATCTCAATTCCTATCTGAACTATCGAACTGAAATTGAACATGTGCATCTCAATTCGAAAACTATGTGCAGTTTCAAGATTTGGTTCGAATCGATCCAATAGTTCCTTAGGAATTGAAATGATATTTTGCCGAATCGACTACTGAAATCTTCATTCCTATCAGAACTATCGATCTGAAATTCAACATGTGCATCTCAATTCGAAAACTAAGTGCAGTTTCAAGATTTGGGTCGAATTGGTTCAACAGTTTTTGAGGAATTGATATCACACTTTGCCGAATAGACCACTGAAATCTCAATTCCTATCTGCACTATCGAACTGAAATTCAACAAGTGCATCTCAATTCGAAAACTATGTGCAGTTTCAAGATTCGGTTCGAATTGATCCAACAGTTTTCGAGGAATTGATATCACACTTTGCCGAATTGACCACTGAAATCTCAATTCCTATCTGAACTATCGAACTGAAATTCAACATGTGCATCTCAATTCGAAAACTATGTGCAGTTTCAAGATTTGGTTCGAATCGATCCAATAGTACCTTAGGAATTGAAATGATATTTTGCCGAATCGACTACTGAAATCTTCATTCCTATCAGAACTATCGATCTGAAATTCAACATGTGCATCTCAATTCGAAAACTATGTGCAGTTTCAAGATTCGGTTCGAATTGATCTAACAGTTTTCAAGGAATTGATATCACACTTTGCCGAATTGACCACTGAAATCTCAATTCCTATCTGCACTATCGAACTGAAATTCAACATGTGCATCTCAATTCGAAAACTATGTGCAGTTTCAAGATTTGGTTCGAATTGATACAACAGTTTTCAAGGAATTGATATCACACTTTGCCGAATTGACCACTGAAATCTCAATTCCTATCTGAACTATCGAACTGAAATTCAACATGTGCATCTCAATCCGAAAACTATGTGCAGTTTCAAGATTTGGTTCGAATTGATCCAATAGTTCTGCTATAGATCTCAGCATATTCGGAAACCTATATTTTCATGATGAACTTTCGAATATCCGACGTTGTTCAAAAATAATCGAATTTATTGTTTTTCCATTTTTCATTTTCCAGTTCAATTTGAACTGCTCTCTGGAGTGCAATTCTCTATTGAATCATCAACTGTTTAGTTTGGTGGAATCAACAAAGTAAGAATTATTCACTCCATATCCTAAGACAGTAGTTGAACTTCCTGATTTTCAGGCAGAAGAGCAAATAGGTCATTTTAGGGGGGTCTAACCCCTTGCTCATTTTTGACCCAAAAAATCGAGATTTTCGATTTTCAGTTTTTGCGCTGGAACGGAAGCCTCATCAACGCTGATTACGAAACCGGAAATCCCAATTGGATCAGACGAATATAACAAGAGATATTGCAGATTGAAATTTGCAACTTTTGAAAAATGACATTTCCAAAATGAAAATCTGATCGGTGGGATAAGGGCTTTCGGGAATGCTCGCAATAGATTCGGCGTATTTGAAAACCTTTATTTTCATACCAAACCTTCAAATATCTGGCTTCGTTTAAAAAAAAATCGATTTTATTGTTTTTCCATTTTCAATTTTCCAGTTCATTTTGAACTGCTCTCTGGAGTGCAATTCCCTATAGAATCATCAACTGTTAGGTTCGGTTGAATCAACAAAGTAAGTATTATACACTCCATATCCAAAGACAGTAGTAGGACACCCTGATTTTTATGCA